>NW_008623445.1:0-63281 GCF_000691845.1 Merops nubicus | reverse complement strand
AATTTGATTGTTCATGTTTTTCTTTCTGATGGTAACATTGTCAACATTATGTTAGTTATATATTAGTGCAGATTTTAAGAAACCACATAACTGTTTTTTTTTTCTGGTCCTGTGTAACAAATGGATTATTTTCTGAATGAGTTTATATTTTGGGAATAATTTGTTAATAATCAGGCATTTGTGCACGTGCATTAATATTGAGGCTAATAGGATTATTTATGTTAATTATACAACTATAAAGGAGTAAATAAAGGGATAAAGCAGCATAGGTTTTATCATTTCAGGTGCAGCAAATGTAGCACAGCAGTTTTCCACATCCATTTAAGAGATGTGCCAAGTGAAGCTCTATAAATAGTGTACTTGGGCATGCATTAATGTCTAAATTCTGCTGACATACTTTTGCTAGCACAATAAAGCTCATTTACAATAAACTGCAGAGATGCAACAGTAGCATTGTAGCAATGATGATTTAAGGTTATAACAAAAGCAGAAGTTAAAATACGTGTCCTGTTAGACCATCTGATACAGTGGGTAAAAAGGAAAGCTCTTGGGTGCACAGACCCTTCATTAAAGTCAAATAAGCAGTCTTAAAAACCTCAAGGCTGAGAACAACTGCTTCAATTTTAACTATGGTCAGTGGGTTAATAGAAAGGAGTGATCTATTGAATTTTAAAGGAGCAGCTTTTCTAGATTTTAGAAAAAGCATCAAAACCTTTATAAAATATACCTTTTAGAATACACCTACATGCCCTTCATAGAAATAAAGGACACAGTGCTGCTTGATAATAACCCTGATAATCCTATATAACCTTTGTAGACATACTAAAAATCCAATCTTTTGACAAAGTTAACTAGTACTTCTTTTGGAAGGCTGCTTCAGAAGCTACTACACAGGCAGTCACAATAAAAGGCACTTGTGAAGGGCCTTACTTTGATGCTATGCATATGGAAAAGAAACAGGCAGGGTTTTGCTCTGTGTGAACAATATGTGCACATGCACATGAAAGGAAAACACCCACTTAAGTCAATGCATAATTTTCATGCAAGTTTTGTTACATCTATGTACTCTCTATCCTTTTTTTTTTTAATATATGCAGAAATAGCAGGATTCCTGAGATGGGCTTTAAATTTCTCACCATTAATTCTCCAGGAACTGTGCTACTCTACTATTTCACCCTTACTCTGTTAGAAGTTAAAAAAAAAATCATAATGATAATGTGCAATCAGAACAGAGCTTTGTAAAATGAAAACAAACTGTTTTTTATAATATAGAACTACAAAAAAAAAGGAAAAGAAAAAGAGATCCCATACATATTTCTTTTGAAGAACTCAATTGCTGCTTGAACACTGAAGTTAAAAGATATATCATGTTTCTGACTTTTCTTCCTAGCTTCTTGACCAGAATGGAAAAGATAAAATAAAATTTGCAGCTGAACTTATTAAATTAACATATACGATGTTCTAATATCAGATCAGAATATATACTGTGTTTTAAAGGGCTTTTAAGTACATTCTTTCATTATGTTTCTCACCTATCTGTAATATTTAGCTATATCAGAAGATAATTATGCAGCAGATCCCCATCATCATGAAATAAATTTTAATCCTCATGCATATTCATATCAAATACTCCGGTGCACATTTTATAACCAGCAGCACTACTTGATACTTGGCAGATATGTAAATTTGGAAACCACATGCTTCACCAGATAGCTGGAGAAGTTGCTCATTTTCAGAAGAGTAATATTCAGCTTAGCTGGTGTTTCTGCACTATCATCATCTTTGCAGACTGGACAGAATTCCCCTTGTAGCTTTGTGGAAAATATACTATTTGCTAGTGGATAGCACAAACGATTTAGCTACTGTGTAAAGAAGCATTAGAACATTAGTATTTTTGCATCTAAAAAAGAAAAAAGGAAAGCATCCAAATAAAGATAATAACAGTATTTTTTTAACTGTCATTTTTCAGACCTTCAAATCAAAGGAATACAAGCTAAAACCAAAAAGATAGAAAAAAAATAATAATTTCTTGGTAAAAATAAGTAATTATTTTAACAGTTGCCAGACAAATTGAATGTATTCTGAGGTTAACTCAAACTCTAAGACTCAGGTGGTCAAATTCACACCAGTGTTTTCTAGTGCTCACTTTAGGTGAGGAGCAGGCAGCAGTTCAGTTTACTCTCTGCACTGTGCTGTACCCATGGAGCTCCCAGGGAGAGCAGAGCAGAAGCTTCCAAAGTGACATATAACTTGATGGTAACGTTCATGCCCTAAGTAGATCCTGTTATGTGCATATATGAGGATTTTTCTTTTCAGATTAACTGCTTATCAAAACTCCTAAATGGATAGAGTTTATTGATTTGAGGATGTTTTGGTTTTCTGGGGTTTTGCATTTGTAGGACTTTAGGTTTTTGGGTCGAAGTTTTGTATTTTTTTTTTTTATATATATTTGACTTCAACAGCCCTTTTTTTTAACAAAATAAGCATATATAATATGGTAAGAAGGTCACATGATAGAAAAAGGGCAAGCCTCTGAGTAATAAAATTAACAACGTGTCTGTACAGCTTATGGTGGTAAAAATTAAGCCAACAGGAATTGTAGCCAAAGTTCCAACAAGAAACAAAGTTATTACTTAGATAATTTTCAAATGCAGCCAAATAAGATGGACAACTGGCTGTCTTAAATAGAAACTATTTTGAATCCTACATAAATAGTCCCCTCTCAACTAATTGCATGCAAGCAATCCTGCTGGGATACAGTAGTTTCATTTAGTATATATAGAAAACAGGAACAATTAAGACCTGTGATCTCTGAGACATTTCATACAAGCGAGCCTTGGGATCCAGTGTTTTTCAGATGTACAAAGATGCATGGAGAATTCAAGGTTCATTTAATTCCCAACACTTGCACTTATGACATATAGAATTTTTTTTTAATGCTTCATGCCTAAACTAAGGGGAGCAAACAAAATTCAAGAGGTACAGAGATCTGTTGCTTTTTCTTTACACTATATGAATTTCACATCAAATGCAACATATTAAGTTTTAGTATCATAAAGTAGATTTTTTTTTATTCTTGTGGCTAGCTAAAATGCTTAGGGACAAGGACACAGAAGTCTTCCTGAGATTACTGAGGATGCAAAAAAGTGGCTTCACATGAAGACAGAATAGAGAGCATATATGTGTGGGAGACAGGAGGTGTGCAGCTGCTGGACTGTATCAAAAAGTGTATGTATTAGTAGCAGTCACTTGTTTTGCAAGATTAAAACCCCATGGAGAAGACTCAAAATAGCAGAAGCCTGATGATATTAGAATAAGCTAACTTCCACATGAAAAAACAGGAACAACAAGCTGCTTCACTAGATTCACTTCTTGGAGACAGAGAAACAAATAAGAGCTTGTACCTCTCACAGTTATTTTACAGAAGAATTGCCAAAAGCAGGCATAACAGCATCCAAATGGGAATTTAATACAGCACAAGTGAAGGGTATAAGAAATTCAAGGTCCATTGTTTTGTATTTCTTTATTCATGATTACAGTAAGTCTTCACAGACTTTCTCCAATAGATTCTTGTTCTCTACTGCCCCTACACTACAGAAAGCTGCAACACGTTCATTCCTTAATCCCTCACTGCAGCTGGCAATATAACAGAGCAAAGAGAAAAATAAACTGAGGAGGAACTTTCAGCAGCACATACCTTAAAGCTACATGCTTAGTGCAGAATTTCTTTCTCCAGTGTTCATTTTCTTTCCTTAGAGTCCCACTACTACCCATGCAACCTTCCTGCCTAAGGCAAGCCTCCAGCTTACCTGCAGAAAGCAGGGGGAAGTAAGGTAAGAAAAACATAGAAACTGAGATGTGGAGTATCACAACGTAGTAAATCACTGTTGTTAGACTAGAAGATAAAGCTTTAAAAATCTTCTAACATTAAAATAATTTTAAACAACAAAGCCTTTTTTTTCTGTCCATAACAATTCTGTTGTTAATATTTGATTTTCTTACAATTATTGCACTTCAATCTGTATTTGATGTCAGTGTCAGCTACATGAAAAATGAAAGACCTATCTAAAAGAGCTAGATAAAGCAAGTACTGCCTTCTGCTTTGAAATTTAGATTAAACTCTGGTTCATAGTAACAAGAGAACATGTCTACATCCCACTTCCCAGTAAGTGGGGTTTCTAACTTTGACAGAATTTAACAAAGTTGGTCTAGAAACTCTTTTCCTAGGGTTTCATATTAGAATATGAGGTGCAGGTCAAGATGTATTATTCTGGAAGCAATTTACAGAGTTTTTTGTTTTTTTTTTTTTTTCTCTGAATTTGAGTTCTAACATTTTTGTCTTGAAGGAATGCCAGTAACTAGGAAATTTAATGAAATCTCTGTGTGGAAAATGAAAATGTATCTTCAAATACAGAAGTCCGGTTCTTGACACATTGCAATCAAGTCCTAGGATTTTTACTAACTTGCTGAAATAGTACAAAATTAAAAAAAAAAAATAAAAAGAAATCATGCCTGTGATGTATATGTACATTTTTTCAGAGTTGAAACTTTCCATCAGCTCAGGATGGTTGCAGTGTCAGAACTCTAGGAGCTCAAACACTAGGCACTCTGCAGTGGAGTCACACAGTGCTTAAAATGAATACCTATGTAAGCCCTAACTATGAAGCCAAGATGGCCTCATGGTCTTACTGACCTTGCTCATTGCACTCAAATAATCAGACTTAAAGGCAGGTTTCCTGAGAGATCTGAGGGCTGGCTTGGCACATCCTGCTGATCTCGCGTGATTTTCAAGAAGGCAATGCTCATGTCTGTCTTAAAGGTGAACCTTATCCCAGTGTTCTGTCCAATATTACTGCAGGGCATGTGATAGAGCAGGTTGACATGTTCAAGTATCCAAGGATTATTGGCAAAGCAAACGCAGACATCTCTGATGTGAGGACTGGTGTTGCAGGCACATATTCCAAAAATTTCAGCCTTTCCTCACCAGGACATTTGATCATACCAGTGAAATACAAGCAGCAGCTATTCCAAGATAATCTACTTATCAAAAGAGAGTAGAAAAGTTTCTCTGTGTTATGTGACGACTTTATTACAGATAATAAGAATCGTGGCTTGACCTCATCACTTTCAGGAATTTCAGAGAATTGTCTCTGAAATGGAGTTACTAATGCAAAAGAAAAGGCATAAAGAATAAATATGATATTAAGGCACTTGTAACTCAGCTCATTTCTGTTGTAAATAGGCAGTTTCAAGGTCAAAAGCTGCAAATCAGTCAAATTAATTATTTTTTCTTGATAAAAATTGCGTTCATCAGATCCCACAACATGTATACAATATTCTATCCATTTAATAAATAAAACCATTCAAAAAGGAAACATAGCACTTAAGGTGTTCCTTCTCCTCAGACAAATCCCTTTTGAGAGAAAGGATGTTGATCTTAGCAGAGAATTCAAAACCTGACCTAATAAAATAAGTAGTTTAAAATTATTAACAGCTCTACACCTGCAAGATGGACCTGTGTCAAAAGATCATTAACTCAAACCAAAAAAACCCACATTGAAAATAGACAAGAATATATGTGATTATAAGTTCAGATGGCAGAAAGGATTGCTGGTCATTTTATGACAGTAAAGAGCCACAGCACATCTAATGAGAGGCAGCTCATTAATCTGAGCTAGTGGGGCTCCAGTGCCCAATCAAATACAAGGGTAATGCGTTAAGATAAGTCACTCTGTCTCCCGTGCCTGGGTAAGAAAAAACCCTGATGGGTTTCAAAAACATACACTATTTTCAGAGATGTCTGACAATAAATAAAGCCTAGCCTCAAGTGAATAAATAAAAATCTCTTCTAAGAAGAATGACTTCTGAATACAAGTAATGGTGCCATACAAGTCAGTTTGGTTGTGTACTCTGCTCACATATACTCCTAACACTTAAACACTTAAAGAGAACATCACTAGATTTACACTAATGACAGTTTTCTAGTGGAAGTGCTAATTTGACAGAGCATTGTTTCTCAGAAACATTAAGCTTTTTGTTCTAAAATGGAAGCCCGAAATATGAATTTCTACTCTTTCTTCTGTGCTGTGAATTCCACATTTTTAGAAGAACATGTTAGTGAAGACTGCACATAGCTCCAAGACTCACAGAAATGTCTTATTTTTTTTCCCCCTTTTCCCTATATATGATAATATGCTGGAAAAGGATAAATACTGACAAACGAGTCCACTCAGCAGTAATACCAATTTGCTATAATATGTGGCATAGAGGATTATCTTTCAAATTTTAGTGCTCTTAAGAGCAAAATCAAGCTCTTTTATGTTTCAGCATCCTCCACTACAGCAATATTTAGGAGTGGTATACAGTTCATCTGCTAACTATGGTAACAAATCTAACTTTTATATATAATAAACTCTTTTCACAGCCTAAATGGGAATAAACTGATGGGACACCGTTTTAGTTCATTTCAGATATGTTTCTGCACCACTGCAATCACTCAGATATTGAACTGTTACAGCACTGCCTGCCAGTTGCATACTGAACGTGCAAACAGCTGAAAAAATGTGAGTACACTAGGGGACAAAGAATAAAAATGATAACTGAAACAGCACACTGATTGGGGTTGGGGGAGGATTTTTTGTGATCTTCAAAGTGCTATAATTTACTTATAATTAAATTGTTGGGTTTTTTGTTTGTTTGTTTTATGGCTGAATACATTTAGAAATTACTTTTTCAAGTGTCCAACTCCTTTTTACTGACACACAGAGTTTGTGACAAATCAAGCCAAGGAAGGATTTGCTACTCTTCCCCCTTTCAAGAAAATAAAAGACATCACAATGTGTTGATGTTGAGATTAACATTTAATGCTTACTTTTGGAAACACTTATTATGACACCACATGAGTTCCCCAATTCAACTGTCTCCTAAGAGTGCAGTTTAGCCCTTCACATACACGCCCATTCGAAGTACATACATTCCGGAACACAAACTTCATTTCAAATATGAAAGCTCAAAATATTTGTTCTAGATTCCTTGAAACATTAATGGTTTTCTCACATTTTTATCTCCATTTTTTTGGTTATCACAGATTAGAATTTAAAAACTGAAAAGTTGAAACTCTTGCTTAAAAGTTATAGAAAGTATTCCACCAGCCCTATTCCACTCAGCTTCATTGATTTTCTTGCCTCTGTGCTGAGAGTCAAATTAACTCAATCTATTTTTTCCAACATGATCTATGCTTCCACTATTGATAATCCTCAAGTGGCAGCAATGTACATTGCTGTGCACAGTTCTGCACATCTACCAGTACATGTCTTATGAAGATGTACATTTACAGTGGTAAGTATTTGAGTTTGTGCATAAGATTGCACACAAAGAGTAACTATTGTATAATTATCCACAATCAGAGCACTGAAACACTTTGATGCTTCTTTTTATGACAAATTTCTTCCTCTTTACATGGTACTTATCTGAACACTTTCTCCTTCTGTGCTGTTTTCTAAACTTCAGCCTACGTTATCATTCAGTAACTGTAAATTGCATGTCATCTGTCTCAGTGCTTTTTTCTTGTCATAATTCTGTATTGTGTAATTTACCCCAAACTTACAATTTCACATTCTCTGTGATGATGTACTTCTGGGAAAAAGAGTTTGTTGTAGAACAAGAATATTAGGAAAGAAGAAGCGAGAAAAGGAGAGGGGGAAAAAAAATTATTCTCTTATAATGCCTTCAGTCAAGTGAAATTAATCTTCCTTCATCTGTTTCAGTCTTTGGAAAAAAATCTCATTAAATTACACATCAGTGTGTTTTCAGTGTTGAAGTACTATTTAATCTTCTCTTTCCTTCAACAGAAATTTAGCTAATAAATATTTTTTGAGTTTGAAAACAAATGTCAAAAGCAAATGTGCCATTTCCCTTGGATCTTACCTCAAAAAAAAGCCATAAACTGTAGCAGTTTGTGCAGCTCTTCAGTTGAAGCATTTCAGGAGAAGAAGATACACATGCGCAGTAGAATAAGAGAGATAACTCCCATAGATTTCATTTTCTCAAAAGATAAAAGGAACTCCAGCCTTTTCCTAAACATAAAGGCACACACTTTCCCTAGTTCAGTGAAGTTCTTGAGAGAACTTAAATTTAAGCATGTTGTTCCTTATTAAGACTACTGCATAGGTGCATGTAGAATTCATCCCACTGTTCCACCTTTCCTCAGAAACTTTCTATTCTGAATGCTTATTCCCACCTTTCATTTCACCTAGATAAAGTCTGAAGAACTTCAGGACTACAGCAAATACCAGTGGGTCAAAGAGACTCCTTCAACAGTACTCTCCATTCAAGCAGCTTATAAGGCAGACAACTGTTTTATAAGGACATCCCCCCTTTGCATCAAAGCTCAACTCCTTTACTCTTAGAGTACTCCCCAAAAGGCAATACTGAAGGAGAAATATTTCCTTCACTATTAAAGAGCAGAGATTAAACTCAACTTTTCCTGGAATTACCCAGGAGCTCCCCTGAGCTTTTGATAACGAGCAACAGGTGACTAGTGGATGTAAAGAGGCAGAGATATTTTCCTGGTTGCCTGATGTGAAGGTGGGTCTTCTTTGTCCCTGATGTTGATGAGAGCCTTCTGCAAACTTCTTCCATACCACAGACTGTAGCTCTTCAGGTTGATATCCAGAGACTGCTGGGAGACAGGGTGAGATGAGATGTAAAACAGACAATGAAATGCAAGTTGTGGGAGGCATTTATACAGAAAGAAAGACAAGAAGCACTGCCTTGCAAAACAAAAGCCAGATTTGATTCACCTGCCTTACAGGAGGTTAATTGAGAGGCTGTGTAGGCTTCATTCAAGGGAAGCACAGACATGAAGCCAGCTTTTCTTTAGCAGGTGTCACATTGAAAATGTTTTCTGCAAGGCTGTCCCTGTCTCTTCCTCAATAACTGATCTGTAATAACTCATTTTAAGTTCACTAATAATGAAGAGACTTCATAGTTCTTGACCCCATCATTCTCCTGACATCTTTCAGCTAGTCAGAAGCCCACTGGTTATTTCTCCTGGGAAAAGATACTTCTTTCAGAGGCTACTGGATAATCCTCTAGGTCAAGTGCTAAAGAGCACTCTATTCTGTTTACTTCATTATTCTTTGAGATTCTGGGTATTTTTTAAACTACTATCTCACAGCTGTGTGCTGTTGGAAGAGGCCAAGCACATACAAAGACATCTATAGATTTTGTCCTATCTAGCCCACATAGCAACATATTTCTTTTCAAATTTCTCTTACATATGGTCAGTAGTGCACTTATGTAAGAAATTCCTTCAAAACCAGCATTTGAACTGTCTCCTGTTACTCTGTTTCTATCTGTCCACCCCAGCACTATATGACATTTTCAAAATAGAGATAACAGCTTTGAATAGTAACTTCCCATTTGTTTTGTCTGACTGGAGATCTTACATATCAAAGTAGGCACATTTCTCAAAGTCTGACAGATTAGATCAGATATTGACACTGACTCTTGCACAAATGAGAAGGATAAAACTTTAGCTGAAAGAAGACATCATTCTTAGGCATTCAAAGACGATGGAAATATTATGATTATGATGGTGACAGGGAACAGATCTTAAATATTAATAATTTGAACATTTGAATGAATAATTTACAAAGTCTTTCTAATTATGCTCCCTATGTCCAAAGTAAAGTGCCTGGTATGATGCATTTCTTGTCCACCTGCTATCTTTTTGTATATCCCTTCCTAGAAGGAAATACTTATTAAGAAGATTTCAGAAATAATTCTCACAACAACATCTAGACTTGAAATTCACTGAATATAGTGGAAAAGAAAAAACATGTTCCATTCAAAAAAAATGGGGATGAATGGCACTGTGAAAATTGGGAGGAAGGACCTGGATTTGATGCAAGGTTGTATGCTTGTCATTCAAGCAAATTGCCATTCGGTTCTGTTCACCTGTCTAATTCCAAAGTATTGCATTATTAACTCTCTAAAAGCCATTTTCTAATGTGTGGTTTAACTACCAAAATAGTGAATTAAGCACTGGATAGTGTTTAGAAAGCATCCGTGGCATGATGTTTATCTGTGTCAGCTGTTTATCAACTGGCAAGTTAAAACAAGAAAATTAAAAATATTCACCCACATTAAATCTGTTGTGTTCATATTCAGGCATAAAACACAGAGATTTCATTAGAAATATTGTTTCATATTTCATTCACACGGAATTTCACTACGTATATTAACATAATGAGTTTCAGTAGTAACAAAAAAAAAATCTATGTCAAAATCTCTTCTGTGTAAGCTCAGTTTGGCCCATAACTGAGAAGATATGTAGTAGATACAGTGCTAACTGCTGTTACTGTAGATATATTTTCTTCATATACAACCAAAGAATTTCAACCTTGCAGAATCCAAAAGCATTTTGTTGTGTGCTCTTGACCTGTGTATCTGCAGTGTTCTCATCTCAGGTGCTGTTTCAGTTCACTCATCTCAGTAATGACACTTGCATGGCACCAAGGAATGTCTGTGAGACAAAGGCTGCCTGGAAGATCAAAGATCTTAAAGTCATTTGCCGCCTCCATTCACTCCCTAAAATTCAGCTTCATGCATTTGAATGAGGAATTTATCTCATTCTTCACAGACACTTTACTCAATTTCTGATTCTTGTGTTCTTTCTATTAAGATTAAGGTCTGTTTAGTCAGCTCGACTTTCTGATTACACAAAACATACACCTAAATTAATTTCATTCTTGGCAAAATTTGAAAATGCAACTTTTTGCCAGCATCACTCAAACAAGCAAACATAAGAACAAAATAAAAAAATAATTGTAAACCCCACAAATATATGGTAACTAATTCAGGAAGAAGTGACAATAACATATGGCTAACAGCAGGAAAAAGAAGTATAGTAATAATCACTTCTCCTTTTAAAATGCTCTGGACCAAGCATTTTCTGAAGGACTTTCAGTGTTCCATCATCATAAGAAATAATTAAAAAACAAGAAAGGTACTTTAAAAAAATTAAAGGAGGAGTCTCCAGAGAATTACAAAGCACAAACACTTATTGCCTACAGACAGAGCTGTAAAAATCCCCAATGAGTCAAAGAGGCAGTTTTTCAAATGAAGTTGTCTTTTTATGTCTAATTAAATACATACTATGTATTATTGCACAATTTCAGGTAAGTGCTTTCATGGTTACTTCTTGCAGAATATAAATTTGTGCCAAATCCATGAACACCAGAATATAAATTACATTTTTCATAATTATAACAGACTAGGTATCACTTCCTCTAAAACTGCAGTTCCATTAAATTTATTTGAACCATCTTATGCTTATTTTAAGTAAAAATTGAACATTAGGAAGTAAGGAAAATAATATATCATTTACTTATTTTCTCCAAGTACTCTCAGTTGGAATTATCAGACCATCCTAGAAGAAAGTAATGATAGTGTAATGAGGAATTATAGTTTTTCAGAGTTATGGATCCACTGGAAAAGTCTGGTTTAAGGTGAAAAGACAGACCCACTCTTCCAAAGCTGTGATGAGCTTCACTTCAGCAGCAAACTGTAAAGTCTGAACATTACTCAGTCACTACTTTTTCCCTCAGCTGCATTTTTATGTTGATTTTTGCTTGGTATCTGAAAAATATTGAAAAAAGGAAAACTACATCTAAAAGACAGATTTCACATGAAAATTAAACATTTCATAGTGAGAATTAAACAAAAATTGGAGAAAATTCAAAACAGCATTAATCTCCTTATGTTAGTTTTATATGAGATAAAAACTCTTTGGAACTTCAAAGGAATGCCATGCAATTTTATTACATTAGAGATGCTGTTATTATATTGTTGAGATTCTAAAAGTGAGACCCTTTCCTGAAGAGGTTTTTCTGCTTTGTTGAGTGTCAAGACCCTTTACCTTGACAAATCGAATGTCACATTTTATGCAACATGTAACTAAGAAAGCTTCTACCTTTCAGGAAAGTAATAGTACTGCTGTTAAATAAAAACAAAAAATACCTCATGACTGAAGCAAAGCAAGGACAAGAAAAAAACCCAACCTATTCAATAAAGCGAAGTAAAGCAAAGAAATTAAAACAAACCAAAACCAGCTAAGCTGAAACAGACCTGTGGCCCAGTCAACCTTTCAAGCAGAAATCAAGAGATAGAATTAATATTCTTTATTGCTCAACTCCAGGCAGTTGTTTACCATATTTCTCTTGACACTGCCAGATAAAACCACAGGGCTTGAAAATAGTTCCATATAAAGCCTTCAAAGCAGAGTGTTCCTTAAATAAACCTTCTTTTCCCTTTCCCTCCGCTTAATCTTCTTTAAACATTTTCTAAGCTTTTCTTAACTATAGACATAAGTTCTAATGACTTTTTTTTTTTTTAAACATTAATCTCCTTTGTCAAATTGAAGTTCTCAAAATTGTATCACTTTTTACCACACTTCCATGGTTACAGAATTTTTACAATATAATCTCAATTAGTGGCAAAAATAATCCAGAATATTCTGACTTTCTCAACATATCATAGTTAATGTACAAATTTCCTAAAACAGAGACTTAGTCCATCTACAACAGAGACTTTTTTGTATCTATTGTTCAGGTGTCTTATGTTAAGGATGCATTTAGCAAAAAAATAAGTCTTGTCAACTTGGACCTCCAAATGACTTTTGAAAGTTGTTCCAAGTCCTTCAGAGGCTCCTAGGGTTATTACTGAGACACTGGGTAGAAGGGAAGGTCCTACAATGAATATGTAATTAGAAGGTAAGAAAAAGACAGTATGAAATCTGTCTTTATTTGAAGTAGATGAAGGTCTTTGCAATTTCACTGTGTTAAGGCTTCTACTGTTCAATATATTCATAAACAATATAGAGAATGCTCATAATGAAGAACTAGAAAAAGAATTTGAGATTCACTGACTTGGTCAATGAAACTGTAAGTAAATAAAGCTACACACATGGGGTAAAACAGTTTAAACTTCACATTTTAAACTATGGACTCTGAGATAAACTTTATTATTCAGGACTGAAATCACAATAACCTGAAATAAAGATGAGCAGACCTGAAATAAATCCAAAATAAATCCTTAAACTTTGCAGATAAAATATTTCATTATACGAGGAGTAGGAACTGTGTTTCAATTCCAACTCTTTGTTACCTTCTGGCTTTTGAAAACAGCCAATAATATCAGGTTTAAAAAAAAAGTGTATTCCAAAACTACTGCACACTAAAAACAGCCCAAAGGATTGCTCTGAAAAAGACAGCCAGGTTTTAAGTTTTTGTGCACTGCCACTGCCAAACTCTCAGCTGGCACTGATGCTACAGAATACTTGAATGGATGTTTGAATTCTAGGTTCTACCCAGAATTAAAGTTACTACAAAATTGTCCATACAGGTTACAGACAATTTGTCTGAGGACAAAACATCTAACTTGAAAACGCATCTACAACCCAGCATCAGCTAAAGGAGAGCACAGCACATTAAGGATGAGGTCATTACTGTGTGCCACGTGCATTGGAATTTTAGGAATCCAGCAAAACAGATTCTCCAAGCCTGTTTGCCTTCAGCCTTTCTGTTTCTTGATTTTACACGTTTCTGTATAGCTGTCAGAAATAATCTTTCCACAGCATAAAACAGATTCTGAGCACTTTGAAGAGTGAGCCGCAGTCACCCCTTCACAGCTGATGTCAGGAGTACTTTCCATTATGCTTTGCAATCTACTTCTGACTACCATTTAGTGAGGAGGGAGTCAGCACAGATCACATAAATTAGAGACCTTCTATGACAGAAGCAATGTTTTGCAAATGTGAAGTACAGAATATCTGTTTTACTGAAATGTATCTTATGAAAGCTGGCTGCCACTCGTTAACCCTGCCACTGCCTCTGAGGATCAGGATTACAAATGCCAAACTGAAGTCACGGTTAATAACACATCTGAAAGGAGATATCACAGGTTACTGTCCTAAAAAGGAGATAATTAGGGACTGAGATTCAGTTCTGACTTCTGGTCAGCTCAGAGAACAGTTGCATTAGTGTCTTCGTTCATTTGTTGGTCAGGGACAGCCTTGCAGATTTTTTCTTGACTTACATTTGACTGCTATTAAAAAAAATTATGTGCTTAAACAACAGTGATGCTGCATATTACTTCACTGGTAGAAGCTGTTCTGCATAATTTACCCATCTCAGTCACCCATTCTCTTACTCACAGGAATCAATGCATTTAACTGAACTTGCTTTACTTTAGCATGGAACCAAAATTGTTTTAACTCAGGAAGACCACTGAGATAATTGTCTTTAAAAAACTGACATGGACTAATGTCCTTTCCTGATAAGGATACTATGTGACATGGTAAGGCACTCCACCTCTCTGAATGAGGTGAGTCATAAACATCTTGTGGTGTAGGACTGCCAGAACTGTATTCTGAAACTACCTCCTGCTAATGTTGGAATCCCTCAAAAGAAAAGAAATGCTGAGCTTGACAAATGATGACAGATGACCCAGCCTTCAAACTCCATATATTTAAAGCAGGCATACTGGCTTACTGGTTAATAAACTCCACCAGCTATGGAACAGGCATTTCAATCACTTGAAGACAGTTTCAATCCACTTAGGTACAGTTTTTCCAGGTCAGTGTGGATTGAACCCAGAAAGCACAACATTTTAAACAGGAGCGATATAAGGAAACTACTTTTCTTATTCATAAACAATAAGTAATCTTTTGATTGTTAGTAATGATCACCAAACAGAACAATATATTCCAAACCATATATACAAAGTTAGGGAAAAAATACTCTGCCTTCTTCAGAGTGTGTTATATTGTCAGAAAAATACTCTTTCTAGTGTTGAAATAACAAATAATATTTGTTAGTGTTAGTATTACAGTACATACAGAAAAGAAATATCAAGCTGGTGCATTTTCACTTGCCCTAGACACTATAAAGTATTTTTTAAAAAAATTTACAAAATTACAGAATTAGACAATTTTTACATAACAAGAACAGTTTTGAGACTCAGTTTTCACTGAGCCTGGTGCAGTATAAACCCATCTTGGATGCCAATATGACTGAGACCCAGGTCCCTGTTTCCTTTGGTTATTTAGTCTTAATAGGGTTCCTCAGGTGTTAGGGTTTGAGGAGGGGGACATTGCTTCATACTGAAGGTGACTGACTGTAGACACAGAGGATTTGCAATAGATAAAAGAAGTAGGGAAATTATCTATGCCATATTTGACTAGGAAATTTCCAAGGTCCCAAAGAAATTACCCAAAATATAACAATGTTCCTAAACCCTACAAAATTACATGCATAGTACAACTCTGGAGAAATATATACCAGAAATTCATACAAATGAGGAGTTAAAAATATTAATCCTTTGAGTATAAAAGTACAACGGAAGAGCTTATGAATATGGCACTGAATTCAAATAAATCCTATATTTAGAAAGTATCCAAAACTCATGAAAGCAAAATCTCATGACTGCAGTAATTTCCTTGAGTTCTTTTTCTCAGGTGGAAGGATAAGTAATGATTAATGAAACAAAAGCAAGATATTGGAAATGTTGTTTGGTTGTAGTTGCAGCAAACATTTGTGCAAAACGCTCCTATGACATTCACTCTATTTAATTCTAAAACTGCTAATCACCACAAGTGGATGATATAAAAATCTTCACATACCTTTTCTTCCCTTACGCTATTATGTCCAAAACTCACAAATTTTTTGGTTTTTGGAAATCTGCTTTCCTAAAGCAACATGAAAGTTTTTTAACATGAAATCAATGTTTTGAAAATGTACAAAAATATTTTTTTTTAATTTTCCATCTATAAAATATTTTCCTTTTCAATCATGAAGTAATCAGATTATTATCAGAAACTATCTGATAGCATCTTGACATGATGGAGAGAAGAAATATGACAGGTAAATTCATAATCTAGGCAGATTTGATAGCAAAAATCTTTACTGAAGAATTTTAGTCAATTATATTCATCTGCTCTGCTTCATCATGCTTCTGCATAAAACAATTTAAATCAAGTCATCCTGCATCTGGTTAGAGAAATGATTACCTGCATTGCATTCTACAAATGAAAGAGGACTTGGTACAAAGAGAGCTAAAGGCTGCAGGCTGATAGGAATGACACACTAAATGATGTGCCAAGCTGATGAAATAAATCCTTCTTCAAATAGAACCAGTTATACAAAAAAAAGTGACAGATGCATATTTTCTGCTGGGATTTATAGAACCATCTGGCCTTGTAATTTCCAGATGGAAGTTTCACATTAAGTTCTCACACTGAGATTCTAAGGTATTTGAAAGATCTGTGTTTTCCTTTTCTCAAATATCTTTGGGATAGATGAAGTGCTCTCAGCACTTACAGTTGTTGCTGACTAAGGAAAATTGCATTTTTACATAGTATGAGATCTATTACATTGGCAAATATTCCCTTAATAAATTCATTCTACTAACAGCTGCTGGCATGATTAATGAAAATAGTATCTTCAAAGACATTTGCAGAAAGTCAGAGTTCCACAGCTGATAGCAAACTTTAACGAAACAATTAAGCCACAGAATTGTTTTCATTCTTGTATTTGAGTTTAGTTGCTGTATTTAACTTTATGCCATAAGGCTGTCTCTCAAACCTGTCTTCTTACTCTTTCAGAACAACTTGTTAGAAACTAATATTGTAAACAGGGCAAGAACAAATACACCAGGACTAAAGACATGGAAAATTCAAGTTAGGGAGGGCAGAAGCATAAATAGAGACAGGTAACACCAAGCTAACCAGACAAAATAATATGTAGATGTATTTCAAAAAGGAAAGTTAAAAACTCTGGGAAGCATATGCAGTTTAAACTAAAATACATCACAAAAATGATGATGGTTGAATAATATTATGCACATGTACAAGTAGTGGGTGATATCATGGAAACATCTGAGAAATTCACAAATATTACCTGTACAAAACCCTTACAGTATGACATCAGGGACAGACAGAGTGTTTCTAAAACAGTTTCTATGATTTCCACTCAAGGAAGTTTTCATACACATATTAATTTCATATGGGGTCTTAGATTCTGAAGTTTCACAGTTATTGAATCTCAGATTTAGGTATCTAATTACTGAGGTATGGGCTAAAAGAGAAACAATATTTTGTCTCACACAGAGACAAAAGATATACATAAGAGACTTGGATGACTTTAATTTTTTTTTTCCTCCTACTTTTATATAATACTGGAAGGTCCTTCTGACTGTAGTTTAACATAAACACAAACATCTCCTTCCACCAGCTCACTAGAACAAATACTGTCTGTGACTCAAAAATCAGTGCAGTTTTCCCTTTTATACTTTCACCACCCTCAAAACTCCATCTGGAAAGCTCTGTTCATGTGCCTTGTTTCAAATAGTTCCAGCTTTTCTCACTGACTGATATTAATTTCCCTCTGGGATACCCTGAAGACAAATTTATACTTATATAAAGATAACAGTTGTTTACATTTTAAAACATCTCAAAAAAAAAAAAAAATCTAGTAGATCTTTGTAACCTTCTTGCTATGGTTAGAAAAGAAACACTGGATGGTTACAGATTTGATAGCTTGCACAACTGCATGCACTAAATCCGGTTAAATCAGGAGCACAGCAGCTTTGATACAGTTCACATCAAGGAGGATCATTTAAAAATGGAGCCAAATTAATTTAAGGTCCCAAACCATATGCAAGTGAGGTGGGTATTTGTTTTCAGTATATCCTGGGACAGTCCACGTTTCCCTTAAATAAATTCTTCTGATGCAGGATTCATGCAACTTCTTCCAAAAAGCTGCAACTCCTAGGAACAGTTCTATCAGTATGGGATCACAGATATCAGGAACAAAATTACCTATTTTGCAGTTTCCTGCCCTCTTGACCTGACTCCTGTTGTTGATTGGTTGGCTGGTCAAACCTGTGACTCCCAGCTCTCTACATTTCAAGGGGGATGTACAAAAGTATGGGACCTTGACATCACAACTCTTCTGGCTGCAGAAGAGGACCTGAGGTGATGACAAACACCTTGGTACTTAACACTGTGTTCAAATCTCCAGTTCCAACCTAACTTGATGAGTTATGTAAAGCTCACAGCTTCCTTCAGATACTATGGTTTGAAGAAAAACGTGTTTCACAACAAAGTTTTCTCCTCTTACCTTTTTGAGCTGCAAAAGTTAAAGTACAACATGCTTGGTACTTCACTTTCAACTCACGTTTGAGCTTCAGAACTATTTCCTTCCCTCTTGTCCTTCCTAGGAGTGAACTTGCAAACCTTTTCACTCTGTTTAAAGTATTTACTACGCCAATTAGTATGTTTACAGAGCTTCATATTCAGGGTAATGACTTAACTCAGAACTACCTTGATTGATTTTCTTCTTTTATAGCAGAAAAACACAGTTGAGAGTTATCCCACAAAAATAATTACTAGATAACTACAGAGTATTAAAACATTGAGAATCCAGCCTAGGTCACATAGTTGCAAAATCTGTGGCCCTGAGGTAGGCTAAAACTCATTTTTAGTCCTAAAGTATCTGCAGATATTACACTCTCTCTGAACTGCCACCAGAGGACAAATTACTCATTTGATGTTTTACACACTATAATCATCACAGTCACAAAACCAAAAATTATTAACTCTGGTAAATAATAGGCAGTCTTGTTCAGCTGCAGTTAATAGTTAAAGAAGTTCAACTAGGTGGCTAGCTTGAAACTGCCAAAAGGAAACAAACACTGAAACTAAGTTCAAATCAGGTTATTTATTTTAGTGGAGAAAATTTAGACACTTCCTCTGCTTGCAATTTTTTTTTTTAATAGAAGTTTTTTGGTTTTTCAGGTGTTGCTGAAAGCAAGGTAAATGTTCAACACAAGCCTTTAACATGGGAACATATGTTACATAACCGTTCTGGCATTTAAAAACATACTTCATTTGGAATTGGACATTCCATCTACTACTTCTGTTCCAAAATATTACAGATCTTTGCAGCAGTTTTGCCAAATTTTTAGATCTATCTGTGGAAGGCTGCTGTAGCTGACATATTCCTGACAACAGTTCTCTTTTTAAGTGGACATAAGGCTGGACTTGATGGATGTTGCCACCACTGGCATAGGGTACACAAGCCAAAGAGAGTAAATTTTGAGGTTGTGAATAGTCCAGGATTTGCACACAGAAATCTAGTTCGCAGGAAATACATAAATAAATTTAAAAATTCTAGGTGCTGCCTGAGTGTTAAACATCATGTTGAACACCGATAACGAGGCAAAGATAAAAACAGACAGAGGATACAAATATGGGGAAAGGTATTATTTGTTTTCATAATAAATATTTTTAATAACTTTCATTTATTTCAAAATTTAAATCTCAGATTTTATGACCTTACACAGTTCTTTTGGATATGATTTAGTCTTACCTTATATTGAAACAAGTTTTCAAACATCAGTTACCACATCTTATTTTTCATTAGATTTGTTCATTACTTTAATACAGTTTTGATTTTTAGCAATTAGAACTATCAGCATGCAAAAATCTAGAATGAAAACAAGCAACTGGTAGTTTGCTAAAAGCACACCTACCTTCATTATCTACAGTATGCCACACCTTCTCTAGGTCAGCATTTTGCTTTTTCATGTAGGCATAGTGAATCTGACAGCATCCTTGGAAACAAAGAGGCTGCTATTTTCTTAACATTTGGAGATGCAGCTTTTACCTTGAAGGATTTCTGTGTTTGAAGAAGGACAACCAGAAATTTAACTTTAGGAAGCAGCACGGAAACATGCAGAGGTTCATAGTTGCTTCTGATGGTCACTGCTGATGTGAGGTGAAAGATGAAGAAGTCTGTTTTTTGTGTTTTAAAAAAAGAAAATCAGAAAATTCTAAGTATTGTTAATGCCCATAGCATGCACTGTCTAAGGAATTCTGAAAAATTCTCCCATGTAGAAAAGAAGACACAGAATTTCAAATATGATTCAAGACCCGGAGATTAAACTGAAAACAATTAAGCTGTTTTATTCACTGATTTGTAGCAAGAGGCCATTCAATTGTCCAGTGCAGAGCTGCTAAATGTTTTGTTTCCCTTTGAAGTCATGAGTTAAAAAAGTTTGATAAATGCCACCAGCTAAAGTAAAATTTTAGTTTTATGTTGACTGCCTCTCAGTGCTACACCATCCTGTCCTGCTCTCCCTCTATTTTTTGGTTGGTGCACCAGTAAAACATAAAAACCAACAATATTTTTAGTCCACATTTAGCTATGTCTGACAACACAGACAGTAACAATTTAGTATAAGAAGCACCGTGGGAGTTTAAATTGTTTAAAATGACAACTTTCCTCAATTATTCTTTCAATCTCTTTGTGAAATTCCTTAACCACAGTCATGATGAAACAATGAAAGTTATTAGACAGTTATTAGCAGTTATATCTTACTGCTTACGTATGTGCAAGCCATAAATTGATGCTCAGAGATGTGTTACACAGTCTACAAAAACACACAGAAACAATGTTAGAAACTCAGAACTTGACTGATATTTTTCTAAGCCATTTTTTAATTTTCTTTAATTCAAAATATTTTAATGGGTACAATTTCATGAGTAATAACTCTGTAAATATAAAATTACAGCACTAGTTCATGAATAAATAATTTTTTCATGTCTTAGGAACTTTAGAAATCTTCATGGTATTCTTGTAGCAGCATTACAGATTAATCTTAATATTCTCACTATGCAGTTACTGAAATACAGGAAAAATACACAGGGAAAAATATTAGGGCTCAAAAAGATATATTTCATGTCCAACACCAGGTTCCTCTTTAAACAGCTAATATAATAATTGTTAATATATGCTTTAAAAACGTATAGTCTTAGTGAGAAAAATGTTCGTAACATTGACTATACTGCTTGACCAAGAGTAATCATTTTTCACTAAACACAAGCAGTGTTTCCCTTTTTTAAGTAAAGTGAGGAGGGAGGAGAGAAAAGAGCTAAAAACCCACCTAATGCCCCCCAACAAATTTTCATGTGTTCTTTAAAAGCATACCGAACTGATATATAGCTACCTGTTATTTGCACCTATGCCCTTCAAATTCTTCAGCTGAACTGGAAAAACACATTTACGAAGAAATATTTATTAATCAAACAAAAATATTGGGGTACAATTAGATTAGCTTACAGTCAGCAACTATGATTCGCTTCGTACAGCCCTGAAAACATTCCAGCTTGACCCTGTCCTCCCGAAGGTGCTGTTCTCTATGCTCTCCTAAGTCCTTCAGCTCAGTGAACAGCTCTCAAAGCTTCAGTTTTATTGTCATTATGAAACCAGCCTTTCATAGCCATTGTAACCATCTAAGCATGAAACAGTCCATGCTAATGCCCCACAGACTTGTTGAGAGCGTAATACTTTTACGAGCAATGTTATTTGCTCTTTCAAGGTCTTCCACAGCTAGAAAAAGAAACCAAAATCAACATTAGACAGCATGGCTCCTGAAAAAAGGAATCTATATTGTTTATAAGATTGGTAAAAAATAAGGGTGTCATGCTTCAAAGTTAAATATTTTAGCTTATAAATTATTAGACATCAAAGAAACTAGTCCTGCATTTTTTTCAGTGGTATAACTGTTTACAACATTAAGATCTACTCACTTATAAAAAGTTGTATGAACCAAGGAAACTAAGAAGCAATAGTAAAATAAAGGTCAGACTGGAGAAAGTCCTCAATACACAGGTAAACTCCATTTTGTCTACCCTTTTTAGTGAGAAATTCAAAACCAGCTGTTTTCTCCCCAGTGTTTTTTTCCATTTGCAAACACAAATAGAAAGATGTCTCAAAAATGTAAATTACATCTAAAGTATCCCAAATAAGAAATGCTAACGTTACAATTTTGCATGGGGGAAGGCTGTGTGTTAAGGTCTTTCAGGCTGATCTCTCCTTTCTATGATGGCAAGGTAGTATTTAGAGTTTCAGCTTTGATGGAAAGCCTTTTCCTCCCTTTTATTGGAGTGGTTTAACTTCTAAACCCAATTTTGGTTTCAGGTCTTCCAAGATGTCTGGAGCATGGATGAGTGGTTTGCTTGTTTGTTTTGATGGGAACCGTAAACTCACCTTGGCTTGTGAACTTATAAAGTGTCAGCTTGCCACAAATATTATTAGCAGTCCCTACAATACATACTAAAGTGAATGAGCAGCTTAACAGACTGATCTATCTCCCATGAAAGTTCATGGAAAGGCTGCAGGCAACTTTACTTTTCTGGATGTGAATCAAGCTTTAGGAAATTTGCTAATCCACAGCAATATCTTTTCTACAAGTATCTCAGCAAAGCACTTCTCACAAATGTACCCCTAGGAACAACTTCCACGACAGCCTTGTTAATCATCCATTTCACAATTACATGGAACTTCATAAAATTACATTCTGCTTTTCTTCTCTTTGACAAGTTTTCTGAGCTAATGAAATAGTCTTCATTTTTGAGGCAAGCTGAGTTCTAAATTTGTTTTTATCTTTTTTTCCTGCTACAGCAAGCTATTTTCAGCTGCTTTTATTTTGAGATAGAGGTCTTCAATTTTTAGTGCAGTAAATCTCAACTATAAATTTGGATTGCATTTCAAAGATAAGTTTTATTACACAGTCAAACCAGTCTTCTTTCATCATTAAAAAGATATTTCAAAGCTAATACTAATACAGATATAAAGGAGGAATGGAGAAAGAAACTGGACAGTGGAAAAGTAATTGAAGAATCAAATAGAGAATCAATACATAAAATGACATATTAATGTGCAGCTGGCTAAAAAATATGGTTTTGTCTCTTAATGAAATAAATTGCTAACATTGCTATGGTTTTTTTTCTTGTTTATTTGTTTTGGTTATTTTTTATTATTATTTATTTATTTTTTAATGTTGTAAGGCTGAAGATGGTTATGCATGCATTTTTAAAGGAGATAAACCAAAAAAGAACAGTAAATTAAATAAAAAAACTAGAGGGTCAGAGAAAGGAATAAAAGAGTGTATACACAGCAAGAAAAAATACTTAAGTGGAACACTTAAAGAAAGCAAATAATGTGTAAACGTTAGACAGAAAGAAGACCAGAAAGAGTTAGCAAGCTGAGGAAAGAAGAGGAAGAAAGGATTTACCTAGAATTAAACAACCAATTTTGTTGCTTTTCCTTGTAAGAAAAAAGGATTTTGTGTGACTTGGAAGCAGTTCTCATCAATACAATTGCAAACCCAAAGCCTCGTTCAACCAATGGAGAGCAAGGTTGATCAGCATTTGATCAAATCTAAAAGCCACAGTTGCAAACGTGTGAATGATTGCCACAATTTAGATAGGTGTTATAACATTTGTAATTGCCCATCAGTTTCATTCCACACTCAGCAAAGATCTTGGGTAGTCAGTGACTACAAGGTTAGTCCCAGCTCCTCATTTCCTCTGTACTCTGCTGTAAGAAATCAAGGTAATGCAACAGCTTTTTCATTTTCCTCTCTTCTTTACTTAGTTGGTGGACCTATGGCAAATGGCAGTAAGCACGTCCAGGACTAAAGATGAAAAATTTCTTTGTGGAGACCATTTTGAGTAGTTTTGCCTCTTGGGTCTTCTGAGTCTTTCTCAGAACTTCTACACACATGAAAGGCATTAATGTTTGGTATCAAATGGTTAATTTTCTCCCTTGCATAAATTTCCCTTGTATAAACGGAGTTCACTACGAAAAGAAACATCCTACTGCCACAAACTGGCTTAGGCAAAGAGTAGGCATGTGGAATCTGTTGCTCAGCAATCATCATGAGGAGTAACAGGTGGAAAGCCTCCTTTTTTAAATGCTGTTTTAGGAAGTTTACCTGTAACCATATCTCTGATTTCAGTCAATCCTATATATCCCTGATAGAGTGGCAGCCCACAATTATCCAGAAGAAATACTGAGAACTCAGTCAAGTATTCCACAATGCGGCATCAGTGGCACAGGTTCAATTCCTCAGTGTAAATACACTGAACAGAAATAACTGCCTACAATGCATGGGGAAAAAAAAAAAAAAAGATAAAATTACTGACTAGATAAACCCATTTTCTTTTAAAGCTTTACTGTTGATCCAGAAATAGCCAAGGCCTACAAAATGCTATGAAGAGATTGCATGCAATCTACCCATAAAAAAAAGTTTACACACAGTTATTACTGTTATGCTAGTATCTTCTCTGCCTGGAAATACCCAGAATCCTTGAACAAACTGCTCATATTACCTCAACTCACAAAAGAATTATTCTAGCCCCTTAGATTCCTTTGAAATAAATTGAAAAACAATATTGCAACAAATTCAAGGAAATTATTTTTTTTCCCCAAGGAATGCTTTAGCTATTTAATTATGACAAAATTTAACCTGGAGCTTTTAACCACTAAAGGAAAATGTTCTTTTAATTGTAAGTGCAGACAATAAAGTAAAAATTAATAACACTAAGATCTTCCTTTAATAGCAAACCTTTAGCATTTCTTACTGTCAAATTTCTTAAAATGCTGTGTAATATATTATGTCCAATGCCCTATGTTTTGATTAGGACTTTCACTGATTTATTGATAGATAGTATTGTGGATATCCACATAATATATAATATTCATAATATATAAGACTGTGCATCTGTGGACAGTATGGAAGTTACCTGCACCAACTGCAAAAACCTGTAAAAAGGCTACACTATGTAGGAATGTTAGAAAAGAGAACAAATACTGTAAATAACTCTTTTCAAACTCATTCTTCAAACAAAATTTGAGATACAGGGGTGGTTGTCACCCAGGTAAAAAGTATAAGCTAAAGTAGGCAGAACTTAAAGCTGATTTTAAGCAAAAGTCCACACAGAATATTGAAATGTTAAACAGAAATACATAAGCATCAGTATTTACAGAGATGGATTTAAATGTTTATTAAAATAATTTCTTTATCAATGAATTGTGTTCCTAGGACAAGTTTGTACAACAGGTTCAACAGAAATTCTGCAGCCAAGAAAGCTAAGAAGCAGACAAGGAAATACTAAAGCCACTTTAGATCCTGCTTACACATTAACTTCTCAAAAAGCTCAGAAAAAAACCCTCAACTATCAAGCTCAGCGCTGCTAGAGCTATAGGGGTGGGTACCCCAGCTGAGTGTAGCTTGATCTGAAGTAATATTTTTGAGTAAAATGTAAAAATGGGTTTAGATCTTAAAATTAGAAATCTTTCTTCAATATATGCAAAACAAATATTTTTGATTTTTTTTCTCATTATTTACAGATTTAATTCAGTGGAGTAGAACTAATGCAGCAAAAAAAGAAGCGATGCTTCTGAACACCTTTCATTGATGGCATGACTGCCATTTTCATCCTCACTATCACTAGAAGTCAGTTTACAAAGTATCATTTATAATTTTTATTTCAGAAAACATTGTTGAATTTCTGTACACCTTCTGTTTCAGACAAACCTGATATCTTTTGCCAAATATGTGGAAATAGTATTATATGTATTTGCTTGCCTAAGTTTCTGAATGGCTGAAGACTGCCATTTGATTAAAGAACAAAAGAATTTTCAGTGCCTCCAAACTAACATGCAGCAACAATATGGGACCATTTTAGCCTTCCATGCTAAAAATACAAAAAAAGTATATTACTCATAATTTTCCATGTTTTATCAGGGAAACTAAACACCACAAATTCACACACACACATAAAGAAAACCCACACGAGAACAAACCAAAGAAAAAAAACCTATAGAAATGTTTCTGACACAGTCCAGCCTTGTTAAAATACCATTGCGTTAAAGAAATTTCTAGCAGAAACAAAAGGATTGTAGAATATTACAATTATAGATCATTTAGGTTGGAAAAGACCTTTAAGATCATCGAGACCAATCATTAACCCATCACTGCCAAGAACTGTGTCTGTTCTGTAAGGAGGAATTCCTGTTGATAAATAAATTTTATTTTTAAGGATATTCTTTCTGTTTTGTTGCTCATGTTATAAAGTACTGGGATATGGATTCTCTGTAGATTGGCTTATCATGAGACCACATAAAGAAGCAATATAGAAAAATGACTGGGAAATTCATAAGTACTAAAAATATGTCTCCTGGCTTTGCTTAGTATCAAATACTGCAATTAAAAACAAACAAACAAAAAAAAATGAACAAAAAACAAATGAAAAAACCCTCCCAAACAAAACAAACAAAAAAAAATGCCCTAACAAAAACCCACAAATATACCTGCTATCAAAAAAAACCCTCTGCTGTGAATGGTTGCAGCTCACTGTAAAATAAGGGGTTTGACAGTCATATTGAAGTATCATTTTTGCAGTTCATGAAAGAGGCAGGAAGTAAGCAGAATAAAACTGAACAATTTCTTTGAGGAAAGATAAATTCGTGGAAAGAAATTTCTTCTTGTGGACTTAATTGCACTGTCAAACCTGCTGGATGGCATAAAGAATGGATGATTCAACATAGTTATCACTTGTCTATCTTGTGCTGCTGCAAAAACAATTTCAGTTTGAACAATCTCTCAATTTAAAAAGTGAAGTTTTGTGTGACATAAACAGCATTACTCTCAAAAAGCAACAAGTCTGAGAGGAACAAAGAAACTTCAAAATCTTCTATTGAAAGATAGAGAATGAACCTTTAGTATAATCCCAGAAGAATTCACATGGGGGTGGTGGAGTAAGAGTCTTTTTAACTTCATAGAAGCTTCATAGAATGTCTGGGCTGGAAGGGACCTCAAAGGGCATGTAGTCCAACCCTCCCACCATAAGCAGGGACATCTCCAACTAGATCAAGCTACTCAGAACCTCATCAAGCCTGACCTTGAATGTCCCTAGGGATGGAGCCTCCACCACCTGTTTGGGCAACCTATTCCAGTGATCTATCACCCCCGTACTAAGAACTTTTTCCTAACATCAAACCTAAATCTCCTCTTTTCTAGCTTAAAGTCATTACCCCTCATCCTGTTCATATTCACAAACCCTTGTGAATAGACCCTCCCCTGCTTTCTTGTAGGCCCCTCTCAGGTACTGGAAGATTGCTATAAGGTCCCCCCAGAGCCTCCTCTTCTCCAGGCTGAACAACCCCAACTCCCTCAGCCTGCCCTCATATAAGGGGTGTTCCAGCCCTCTGATCATTATTGTGGCTCCAATAAATCAGTTACATAAATAACTTTATGTAACTAATTCAGATTTGGTTATTAATGATAGGCAGTTGTCAGCATTATTACTATTCAATGATTTTCCTGATGGAAATTCCCCCATCTTTCTGAAGACTATGTAGCTGTATTGCATACAGCACTAGAATCTCAGTACAATATAATAAACATCAGTTCTGATATCAGCTAAGGGAATCATTTCAAGGTTTCAGCACAAAGAAAATTCACAACCCCTCAAAAAATCTCCAGGAGACTTTTTTTTTTTTTTTTTTTTTTTTTGAGAAATCTGTATATTTGTTATGAAGCAGATAAGTTTTTGATCATAACAAGTCTCTGCATTGCTGAGACTGAAAAAACTGTGTTCAAGGGACTGAGAGAATGACTTCTGAAAATGAGACAGCTGGGTTTTCAGAAATGAAGCAGTTCATAAATACTTTTACAATCCTTAGGAGAGACTCAGGACCTTAAGACATAAAACAAATAATAAACATAGGAAATCTGTCAAAACACATATTCTGCCTCCCAGTTTCTTCTTGCTGTCTATTGATATTCGAGGGCAATAAAATGTAAAAACGAATGAGAAAAAAGAAATTCTTTTATTTTTTATTTTTTTTTTCCTGTGGAGGTGATATATGGTATGCATTGAGTCAATTTGTGAGCATTACAAAATAATGCAGGTATAAAGACAACAAAAGTGTCTAAAAACCTGAATGGTCCTGTGATACCCCCATCTCCCTGACATCCAAAAAAATAAAAGAATCTCTTTATGAGTCACTCAGAAGATCCATTCTGCCTAGTGCTTTTTTCCCACTGATGGGCAATCGATCTTGTCTGGAACAAAGGAAATGTAAAAGCTTACTACCCTAGAATATGATCCCACGCTCCTATAATTTTTAGCTCAGGGACTTCCTGACACAGAGATTTATATTCCATAGCCTGATTTGATTTCTCTACCATGAAGAGATCCAACTGCTCTGTGATGCCTGGAAAATTTTGAGTATCCTGCTGCAAGAAGTCCTACACCTTAACTACAGCCTAGCCTGTTCAGGTATTACTTACATAGGAGTCATTCCAAATTACAGCTTCTCAGAAACATTGTACAAACATGAAAATACCTTCCTCACACATGTCTGTGTACCATAGACACTCATTATTAAGCTACATGGAATATAGCTCTGAGAAAGTCCAAGAGCAAACAATACAAAGTAAGGGTACAATGCCATGTGAAACAAACCCATCAGCAGGATATTCCAATGTGCCTTTAATTCCTTTAGCCATTAGCATTGTTAATATGTAATTTGTAGAACTGAAAGAAAAGACAGATCAGCACACATGGTGAGATTATTAAAGCATGCTCAGAAAAAATGTCCATTGGAATTGTCTCATGTTTTGAATCTTATTGCAGCAGTGATCTTCAAATTGGAACTAGAAAGAACCTATGCGCTTGTATATAAAGTATGAAAACAATTAAGGAAAAACTTTCCCTGAAGACTGTCATATAAAAGCCCTTGAGAAGAAAAAGAAGATACAATATATACTGTTGTTTACACAGTATACTGACTTTTTTATTGATTCAGAAAAGACTGATATGGTAACTGTAGCAGAAATGCTAGCAATACCCCATTATGTTCTACAGTAATTAACTCCAGAGATATTTGTTTCATCATATAATACACATTTGTCTGTGTAGCACCTGTGTCTTTCATCACTTTGTGACTTTTCAGAAGTAAATGCTGTTTCCTTGCTTATTAAGCAACTTTAAAGCACCTTTCCATCTTTCCTTTAATGGTAAATTTTGTTTTCCAAAAAAGATTTTCATAGCATACATCTTCTGAAAATTGCAGATCAGAGTTATTCAACAAATTTATGTATTGAGATCTCCTGAATTTTCAATAGAAATGCACAAGTATTTCAGCTACGCTAGAAACTTATGTTATAACTTGCTGCTTTTCATTACTGGAATACCAGTCCACAAATAAAACCAGAAAAAAAAAAAAAAAAAAAAAAAGCAAAGTACATTTTACCAAATTTTTTCTATTCTTTCATAAAGGATATTTCAGAATAAAATTTGTGTTAAACCTGTCCAAATCCTATGAACAAAACCTCATTTGCAAGGGTTTCTCATATATTCTTAAGGGAACTGTTGAAAGAGGACTAGGCTGACTTTATGAAGAGAGAAAGCAAAGCAGTATGTGTATCATTCATCTCCATTTTCACTCATATCATGATCCCTATTCCCTTGTGCTAATGTGCACATCATAATTGCAAGTCTGATTGCTCCTGTGTAGGCGATGATAGTCCTCTTCCTTCCCAGGGAGTATTTGTGTTCTTTCCAGCTTCTCAACAAATGGAAGTCTCAAAACTTGTGTTTATTGTGAGCAATAAATACAATCAGGGATGTAGAATTAAAGAAGAAAAAAAAAAAAACCACAACATTCTTTATGTCAGTGTCATCTCTTAGCATGTCCAGACAGCCTTGTCTAGGTACTGATTATCTTTCCTGTGGACCAAACTGAATAACCCACTGCAGCTCACCAGCTAATTTAAGTGGTAACAGCAATGCCGTTTTCAAAAGCTAAGTCAGAAAAATTTTAAACAGCCTAGTGACATTATTGGACTGAACAAATGACCAATCCATGTTGAAATAGGAAAGAGGACAATGAGAGAAATAACACATTTTATGAGGGCGTCTTTCCAATCAAATTATCATCACAATATCTATTCCATTTATTGTCATCTAAACCCTGCCTCCTTAAAATCACATAACAGTCCATGGTAAATTTGAGGGAATAATTGAGACCTGACAGTGTCAAAAATTAAAAAAATAAAAATTAAACTCTTATAAAAAAAGCATGATGCAAACTACACAAGACAGGGAATGTCCTCAACTGTTTTAGTGAAGAAAACTTTGGATTACCTTCTGTAAATTTGATTTGTATGCTCTTACAGGATTTGTTGTACTTATCAAGAAGGATTGTTGATTGCTTTATTATTGTAAAGGAACTTTATTTCAATTTTCCAGTTAAATTCATCCTTTAAACTCTAACTTCCTGCTCTACTAGCGCTAGAAACCTGACCATCTCCTCTCATCCCAGATAAACACAGTTTAAAATATTCATATCCCATGATATTTATTCCATTTCAGAAATTTCTGAGAGTCCCTTATAATCTCAGAAGAAATAAGGATAAATTTATCTTGGTGCATTAAATGGATTGAAATCTTTATGTATTTAGTAAAATGCATCCCACTTGGTTTAAATATGAAAATGACCATACTTCTGAATAAGTAGACCCCAAATTCTTCTAAATGTATTCTATATAACAGTACTGTAAATGTTTCATAGCAGATGGAAACCCCTTTATGGATTTTGATGTCTCAGTGGGACTATTACCACTTGTTGTAAAAATGATCATGTACAACCACAGTAAACATAGTTTTATGGAAATACAGCAAGAGAAAAACGTGAGAGCTGTGTATGTAAGTATAAAGACTATCTCAAGTATCTCTGACACATTCACAGGTTTAGAAGTATAACTTTTACCAAAGGTCAGGACAAGCTTGCTCATGCGTAAAAGATATGAAAACATAACATGCTATGACAGTACCCATTGGAAACTAGGAGAATTCAATGCCAAATCATCTCAGGAACTAGTTGGCCCTGCTTTGGGCTGTGGTCTTAACTATATGACCTCCAGAGGTTCCTTCCAGTCTAAAGTATTGTAGATTTCTACTGAAAAAAAGTGATTTTCCAAGCACATTCTATTAGATAACCCATACTTATCAAGCTAAGGAAGCCAAGGGAAAAGCTCCCCTCAAATTCCTGAATGCCACACTCCCTCCTTAGACTAAAACACGTGAGCCTTAGTCACAGCTATGCACTGCATCTCATCATACTTGGGCATGGGACATAAGAGAGAAGAAATCACTTGGACATGGGACATAGGAGAGAAAAATCAGTAATCGAGAGAGCAAGAATTTTTCTCTGCAACAGATAGAAACAGATTTTAGGAAAGGATATAGGTCTGGAAGAAGTCCTAATCTATATATTTTTTATGTGCTTGAGGATATTTTGTACCTTCCTGGTACTTTATTCTAGGTAAAGTCCCTCTCCGCAGTGCAATTCTCTATCATATAAAACCAGGTTACAAAAAAAAATCATAATACAGTAGAATAATAATAATTTTAAATCCACCTAAAGGATAAGAAGGTCCTTTGTTACCTTTGGGTTGCACATTCAGCACTGAGATCACCCTCGCCTTCCACAGGATGTTGATAGGTCAAATCTTACTGGCTGTCATCCTGCTGGATCCTTGTAATGTACAAGGTTTCAGTAGACAACACCACATTATGTGGTGTTCATTATGTGGAAGTCAGCTTCTTCCAGCATCTTAAAGGACTGAGAAAGAAACGTGGTAAACTATACTCATAGATCATTCTGTATTTAATAATTTGGGAGGCTAGAGATAAAAGGCTTCTTTGTTAAAATAGTTTGTGTAATACATTTTAAGTTTTGTTTTCACCACTTCTATGGTATTTTATTTTGACAAATAGCAGATTCATTTAGCCATATTATTAAAGGAAAAACTAGGCATAAATCTTATGGAGTATGATTACTCTTGTTAATGTCAGGTTCAAAATGGCTTGTATTCATAATTAGCTCTTACTGACTAAAAAGATCCAGTCCAATAAAGAAGAAATTGATAGGCTATTCAGTCCAGTGAATTGTTAAATCAGCTTTTCATCCCTAGGAAAAATTAAACAGCTTAATTTTAGAGACCACACTGTGTAGCAGATTATGGCTTTTTAAGCACTGTGTGCTGCGTGCTTCAGTGTCTGTGATACAATGAGCTGTCACTTGATAACATTGATGGGTTTTATTGCTGAGTGACATCTTGGAAAGATCAGTACCTATGGTGAAGGAGAACAGTAAAAGAATCTAGATGTAGGATCATGTAATCAAAGTATTTACTTTTATTTAGAGCTTTCTCTCCACTTAAGGTGTAACAAACAGAGAAGGAACCATTATTAACACAGAGGAGGGAAAAATCACATGGGATGTTAATCATTTGCACAGTCAGCCAGGTAGAGACTGTGTAGAGTGCCCAAGTTTCTTGAATCCCAGTGGTCTCCTTAATAAAATAAACTGTTCTTCAGTCATCCTGAAAACATGGTGGCGATTCTAAATCTTAATGGAAGCAACTAAAATCTGCATTATAAAAATCTAATCAGATTTCATTATGAATCCAGGTCTTGTTTCAGAATTGCATGGAGATTTCAAGTAATTCTACCAGCAAGAACAGAATAATATTAGATAAGTTCTAAAAATATATCAGAGCAATTAAATACAAAATCATTTACTAAACAAATAATTCTAGCTATATAATCATTCTGTGATTAGTTCCGCCACAGAGACTTGAAAAGTAACAAGATTTAAAAAACTAATGTTCAATGTATTAAGTTGCTTGTTAATTAGATGTTCCATTAGAACATGAAATCCCCCACCCCAGGAGTTATTTTCTAATTTAAACTAAAATTGTCAAGCAATTTACCATAACATGTAATTGCTATTTAGCTAGGCCAATATCTGAGGTATTGAATCCCTGCAACCCCCAGAGCTTTCACTGGCAGATTGTGGCCCACTGTGCAATTCACTACGTAGCTACAAACAGGTTATATGATCTTGTGTTCAACAATCAAAACCAGTGCCAAAGCATTATGAAGCTGGTATGAACTTATTTTATAAATACTCCTTTAGAAGTAGTCACTCTAAAAACAATTACATATAGTAGTGTTGCAATCAAAATTAAATTTAATTCTTAAGCATTAATGCTGGTTATTATTTCTAAAACAAAAAAAATAGGGTAAACCTTAATAATATGGTACTGTAATAAATACACAGTGTCCCAACTTAGAATAAAGCACAGTTCAAGTGAAATTAAGTCTGGAAGCTAAATGAAAAGGAGAAAATGATGGACAGAAAGTAAAAGTGTGTGTGGAGCACAACTGAAATGGCCATGATATTTTTATAGGTGCATTGCCTGGAATGCTTATGCAGAAAATGGGTAATTGTTGATGAGTATAGCATGTTTTTGTGTATTTCTGAAAATATAAAGAAAAATCAAGCATACACAATTTATATAGGTGTCTCAACTGCATTAATTGCAAGCAGTAATGCATTAATAGTGTCATGTAATGAAAGTGACAGGGTTGTGGGTTTTTTATACATATAACATATTCTTATTGTTCCTATTGCATATATTTTAGGCAGCCTAAGAATGTGATCTTACGTAAATGGGATTGTATCTTTTTTGGTCCTTTTGGCTAGATGAAGCTTTGAGCAGCTTGATCTAGTTGGAGATGTCCCTGCTTATTGTGGGGGGTTGGACTAGGTGACACTTGGAGGTCCCTTCCAGCCCAGACATTCTCTGATTCTATGATCTATGATTCTTGGGCTGCACTATAAAATGTGGTAAATAGGAAAAAAAAAAAAATAATTGGGACTGAAATGAAAATGTTTTCTGGTCTTAGTTCTGCTTTATTTTCAAGTGATGTTAATATTACAATTTATTATAATTATAGGAGCTATAATTAAAATCTGTATAGACGTATACTAAGAATGAAGTATTAAACACCATAAACATCTTAAAATCAAAAGTTCTTATAACATTGTTAAGGCTTTGGCAACAATCTGGGGGGATACGAGCAGAATGACACTTTATTGTTTCTTTACTAAGACAAGAAATATCTGGCTCCTTATCAGGATATAGGAATCCCATATTTACGTCATTTCTGAACACAGAAATGTTCCTTCTCTGCAACTTTAAAATCATAATCTAATCCCTGCATTAGCCTGTCCAGAATTCAATAAAAGGAATGTTCTGACAACAAGGCCCTGATAAATGATGGCAAGAGGAAAGAATATGGAGGACATCCATAGTTAGCCAGGTCCCAGAAAGTGAAAGTTAGTCCTCATCAATTGTAACTCCAATAAAGATTTTAATACAGATTCTCAGTTAGATAAGGGTCACTGGCTAATCCTGCTTTTCTAAAATAGAAAGTCCCAGAAAAACAAAAGGGGAAGTAGAAGGATAAAGGCAGCATTGGCTGGCTACAGCTGGTATTAACAGTCTGCAGACTGGAAGCTTGGAAAAACTTTCTCTTTTGCAGTAGATCAAGTTGCTATGTATAAAAACAGCTCATTCTGCAAAAAGAAGGTTTTTGGAGTGCAAGATAGGTGAGGAGATTGAACAAAGAATAAGTGTAGTGAAAAAGATAGGCAGGATACCATGCCTCTCCCTTACCACATGATTTGTCCTTACAGCTACAAGCTCCTTTCCCCTCAGCAAATATTGAAGTATAAATTATAATTCAATATAATGTTCACCCTCTTCTAAATGTTAATATTAAGAAGTAAATATGTATAGAAATAAAAACACATGTTTAATCATGAACTAAAAGCAAAGAACTCTGAACCTATTTCTCCAGTCTTAGTGGTGTTGGACAAAACGGAGCCGTCACAATTCATAGTGCTGAGAAATTAAAATCTCGTCTATAATTCTCAGAAGAGAGAAAAAAATGACTGAAACACAATCTGTGCTATTAACTTTCTTTCCTGTCAGGAGTATTATATGTCATAACAAATTTAAATTTACTACTTTTTTTTTAATTTTATTTTTCCATTTTATCTCCATGAAATGGATATTTGGGACTAGAGGAGCCAATAATGAAATGCTTAATTATGACTTGCCTCCCCTAAATCAGAAATTTTAGAAGTGTAACAAATAGGAAATTAATCATAAGAAAAGCAGCTTTCAAAACTCAAGACAATTCAGACTAGGTTCAGTGCAAAACACTGCAACTTATTGTTAAGAAGATATAAAGCTGAGTAGTTCTTTCAGCTGACAGCTTTTAATACATCTGTTTTAGCAAAATGATTCAGATGACATGGGCACTGTATCTCTGTTTAAAAATTATTCCAGCAGGTTGTTTGTTTGTTTGGGTTTTTTTTCTATTTTTCATTAAATCATTTACCTGAAAACATGCAGTGAATAAAAATTGTTCACATGTTCTGTCTTCAACACATCTTGAAAGATTCGTCCTAACAAATCCAAGTTATGTTTACTGACTGCATGTACAGATTAACATCATACCTCAGAGCCTGCCTACTAAATATCCTTTGTCAGCTCAGCCAGACCCAAAATACATATAAAGCACTTAATGGAACATGTTTTTAATTACTGAATTAAGGTTACTGTTGTTTTTCCCTTATGATGATCTTTCAATTTCAAACTAATGGTTGTTCCTGAAAAGCAAATTTTCATGCTTTAACATCAGTGAAATTCTTTATCATGTTCAATCATTTCAACCTGAATTTCCTGATATCTGATTTCAGGAACAATACGGAAATCTTGTATAGCATTTTAAATGCAGGGTATTGTTGCACCTACTTGCCTTATTTTCATGTTGGTCCTTTCTCAGCTAATGTACAACGGACACCATCTAGTAACCACATTTAATCAGCTTTGTAAAGACTTTATGACAGATTCCTACGGCAATGACTACAAAATTGGATTCATATATTTTAACATCAACTGTTTCATACATCTGTGAACAAAAGGGAGCACTCACTACAGAAACATTCAGATAGCCTGTAAAGACTTAACTGCCTGGAGACTAGTAATTATTTATAATTCTTCTGCCATAAGAGCTAGCCTATAAAATGAATTACTGTTAATTATGGTATCACAAACAAAAGACACTAATTTTGTGCCAGAGCAGTTTCAGTAATGGCAATATATCATCAAGTGTAATGAGATTTTTCATTAAGGTCTTAAACAGCAATCTTTTCAGTGGGTGTTATGACAGTAGATATTCTAGAGAACTGAGATACATAAAATATGTGCAAAACTTAATACTGACTATTGAAAAGGAAAAGCAGAGACTAAAATGCAAATAAATTTATCATTGCCATCTCTATCTTGTTACTAGCTAGCCAGAATTCTCGGGAAGCCATGCTTTAATTAGGAAAATACTGGAAATTGAAATTATCTTTAAGTTAGAGACAGTTTGGCATTTATAACCTGGTGGCAACTTGCCTTTTTCATACCTTTATTAGCATAAAATCCCAGAAGTACATCTCTGATTCTGAAACCATTTATAACCTTTCAAAAAAAAAACATTTCCACTGGCATTTCTTGGTGATAATTAACATATTTGTTATATTTATCATATAAATAAAGAATTATAGTCTGATTAAAATCAGCCATAGCAATATCCTTCTTGCCATTCTTTGTAAAGATCCATAATGGGACTAAATTCTGATTTACAATATTAATTATTCTAAGTCATAAAAAATGTGTATCTTCCTCACAAACTGATAAGCACATTTCAATGTGAAATCTTTTCCTTTCATATTCATCACTTCTCAGCCAATCTACAGTGGGGATTTTTTAGTTTTTACTTCAGTTACTGAAGTAAAATAGAGTGATACGACAAACACAGAGACAAAGCATCTGCTAAAATAAAAACAAAGGGAAAATATTCTAAAAAAAAAAAAAAAAAAGCAATCTGCTTTAGAAAGAAATAAAAGCTGCTTTTGGCACACCAGTTGCTTGATTAATGATACAGCTAAAGAAAATTTAAAACCACAATATATAACAAGCTGAAGGACAAACAGATGGTGACTTCTATGATATTGTTTTAAAGCTGAGAAACTACACTTCATATTCTAATGATGCCAGTGATACTCATACTATAGTTACCTTAAAACCAGGCAAAGGAGCTCAAAATTTAAATACAGGTCATTAGAGTGAAAAGACACGGTTAGACAATTTGGGATGAAGAATTACTTTTTAATGTCAAAAAATAACTAATTAAAATGACATAATATTGCATAGGGGTCAGAAACAGCTAAAGCTAGGTTGTTATCTGTCAAAAACTATCCAGCCAGAAGCAGTTATTTCAGTTCATGAAGATGATGAATGACCATACAAAGAATGAGAACATTATAATAACAAAATTACCATACTACACCACCTTCAAATCTAGGGTTTCATGTATTAAATGTGAAGTGGTCCAATAATATATATATAACAAAAATATAAACAGAAGATTAGATATGCTTTTGGTGTCTTTTGCTTTATCTGTATCTTTCAAATTGTTAAATATGTATTTATTGTTATTTTTTGACCATTGTAATATTTCAAGTTTAAACAGAAAATAAAGTAGGAATCAAGATTTTAATTAATTATTGTTTGTTTGATAGGGGACAGTTTTCTCTGCTCAAATTTATTTTTTTTCCCCATAATCAACAAAAGCAATATTAAGCAATACTATTAAATAATATTTGCTTTTCCCACTGTTGTGGTTTAAGCTCAGCAGGTAGATCATCCCCACCCAGCCACTCACTCACTCCTCCCAGCTGGGATGGGGAGAGAATCAAAAGACTAAAATTGAGAAGACTCAACTGTTGAGATAAAGAGAGTTTAATCATCATAGAATCATGAATGAAGAAGACTAACACCATCCCAGCACACACCAGGACACCCACCCTGATCAATAGAAAATACACATGCAGTAGCAATGGGAGTTGTTTTAGACAGGGGTTGTTCTGATGACTGGGGAGTTATCCCAACTCTGTGTATCATTAGTGCTTTTTGTCCCAGTGCTGATGTTTAAGATACTTTCCAACTTTTCATCCTTGATTATCTTTTCTCATCTTTCTCATTTCCTTTCTGCTGTTCTCGGGTTTTGTTCTGCAGTGAAATTCAAAATGAAAGGTTCACTTCATTTGCTGTAATAAATCAGTCTCAAACCATGGCTGAGCGACTCTGTACATCGTACAACGAAAGTAGGGCTCACCAGGTAGAGTGATTCTCAGATTTCCCTGTCTGAAGTGGAAATGCCAGCTGTGATCCTTCTTAGCACTGCATTTGCTTTTTCTTCCATCATTAGCAGTGTCAATTCATACTCTTTCACAATGCACAAAATGCACGAGTTTGTGCTTTTTGTCATTGGTCATTCTCAAAACGAGAGTTTTCTTTGCAGTTCTCTCCATTAGTCTCTAAAGCCATGTTTGCATACTGCAGTAGAGTATAAAACAGGCTATGTGGGTTTCTCTGAATGTGGTACTCAAAGTAACACCTCTGGATTTTGCAGTTCTCCATGATGAAAATTAGTACCTGTGTGGAGAAAAAAAGCTGCATGGCCCCAGCAGAGTACCTTGGTGGTTGTCCTGAACACTCCTACTGAAACAATTTGAGTGTGGTTTCATGACACTTCAATTTCACCCCATCTACATAACAGAAGGCTGTCCTGCACACTCTTCTGATCCAGCTCACATCGCTAATTCTGTCATCAGAGTATTTTTGCTTTTTATGCCAAGATTACTAACAAAAATAGCAAGCAGGATTATATATAAGCATACTCCCATTACCTTCAAAATATTCTTAAACAGTCCCTACAAAGGTTTGTTTCAAAAGATGCAAAACAGAGTCATGAAATACCATTTGCTTTCCACCTGCATCTTTAGCTGGCTTCAAGACAAGTCAGAAAACTCGCTTTATCTTATATACATTTAATGCATTACCATTATGGCACTAAGTGTCAGCAGTTAATCACACAGTTCATGCATTAAAGCTGTGAAATAATGGATGAAAAAGTCATAGTAAAAAAAAAGCAGTACTTAAATAAACTGGCAAGGAGTGTACTTAATAATTTCTGATTTGTGGAGGTGCTCACAAAACTCACTCTTTGCAAAGTAGTTGGATAGCAGCTGTAGTAAGTGGGTGAGTGTCAGTATAGTAGTGTGCACAGACAGGACACCCAAAACAGTTTAGGGGGCCCTCACCAGTGCTGGTATTGCTGGAGATGAAGATAGCCATCAGATGGATTAAGCAGTAACCAGGCAAAGAAATTTTAAAAACAAAGGAGTCAGCCTGAAAAGAAGCCTAAAGGAAGCACAAAATTTTAAAAGTATTTTTTAAGTATCTAAACTTGAAGCTTAAGTGAATTAGGAAACATCTTTCTAAAACTTTCAGGTGTTTAGGGAGAAAACAATCTCTGATACAACTATTTATTTTTCATATACACACTAATTCACATAGTCCCTAGGAAATACCATTTCCAAGAGAAATGGGAAAGGCAGGATGGCAGCTGCTTCTGAAGGTGTAAAAAGGCCACATGAAAACAACAAAATATTTCTGCACTACAACCCTTCACGCTCGAGCTCCTCCTCTATCACCTGGGAGAACACAGCACTCTTGTCCTTCCAACTCTAGCAGCTTCCAGTTCCTACCATACAAATGTCTGTCCTCCTACACCCAATGGACTCCTGATGCCTGTGGTAATTTTCCAGTTGGCACTTCCATCATCACCACACAGATGCAGCCTCCTTAGGACCACAGAGGCATTGTGTGGTAGCTCACACAGCTGGAGTGGACACAGTTAGACACTCTGTTGAACTCTTGCTTACAAACAAGGAGGGACTGTTCAGGGATGTGAAGGTTTGGAGCAGCCCTGGCTCCACTAACCCTGGAAAGGTAGCATTCAAGGTCCTGAAATGAGAGAACAAGACAAATAGCAGAATCATAGCATTGGGCTTCTGAAGAGCAGACTTTGGCCTGCTCATCGACAAAGAGATGAAAATATGGCCAGATAAATGGACCATATCACAGACATCACACCAGGGTAACTGGTGGCCAGACTTCCTTTGTCAGGCTGCACAGCAGAAAGAAAACAGCAGAAGAATCAGGAACTCTCTATTTTTGATGGAGACATGTATAAATGAATTATTAAAATAGAATGCAAGAGAGCAAGAGGTGAGGGAAGGGGCAACCTGAGATAAGGCCCTGAAACATATGTATCACCTAACATCCTGGTTTACCTACTTGTTCTCACAATAGATTACTTCAAGTAACACAGTGATTGCCTGTAATGTTTTATCTCCCTATGTCAAATCACAGTTGTATAATCTGAGTTTCAGTTGGCTTTGCTTAGCAACAAAAGCTATTAGGAAATTGTATTTAAAAGCAACACTTGGATATGACAAGCTCTCATGTATTTTGAGCATCATATTCAGTGAAGCACGGAAAGGTAAAAGACATATATAAGTTGCTATAATGCAATCACTTCTAATGATTAAATTATGCTTTTTATTTCTTCACGTTTTCAAATACTATGTGAGTTTGATCCTTAGATACATTGCTGTAATGAATTAATTACAAAACCAGACAGAAAAGTCAATGAAATTCACTGTGCAGTAAGAAATGCAACATGATGGCTTTGGCTTAATTTTGAGTTACTGGACTCCCAACATCATCTTCACATTGTCCTTACCTTCTACAGAGACACTTGCTGATGCTTGGAAAAAGTCCCGACTATGCCTAATGTGACAGGTAGAATGTCAGCACTGACAAGAAACCTACAAATACCTATTGACTTTCTATTTCCCCTTGTCCAGCTGTGAGGTTGAATAGTGTAAATTGGTTTAGTGAAGGAAAAAAGGAAAACAAATTGTTTTGCTAATATTGTCTTTGTAGACTACATGAGCATCGCACTAAATTGTTGGTCCACCTTTGACTGAGATTATTTCTCTGTGCTACCTCTTGTAAAACAAGTGTTACTATACTCCCCTTCTCACAATTTTGTTCATCAATCTTCTGCTCTTTGCTTCTGAGTCATCAGAGACCCATCCTCAAGCAAACTCAGCTTTCTGACATCTTTCATATTGCTGAGTGATTGATTGCCAGATTCACTTGTGCCCCTTCTCTAAAGAAGTGTCAAAGGTACTGTACCAGAGTACAGTTGCTCCAGTGGTATCACCTAGAACAGGAGCATACCAGAATTCCCTAACAAAAAAGACAAAGACACACAGGTGACACCATGGTACATCTGTATGGCATGGACAGCTGCAGCTGAAAATCCATGTCTAGCATTAAACTGCGTCTTGCTGCTAATGCCATCATCCCTTGTACTATTTTATGCTCATTACACTTGGTTTGAGTGTAAACAAGAAGATTTGTTTACTTATTAAGATTTTTGTTTATGTTTGTTTTGCTCAAGGCAAAATATTGTGGGCTGCGTGTGACAGCAATGGAAAAAAACAACTTTATAAGCATCCCTACAAAGCAATAACTTCTAAGAAGCTAAATCAGAATATGCTTGTAGTACACTAACGTTTCAGAGAGTTTTTAACAATTCTGTTTTTTGTATTTCCTCTGCCAGTCTGCGGAAGGGTCACATGGATCATCTAAGCATTAGAGAATAGGTTTTTGTTTGTTTTTTGGAAGTGACATCCCTGTTAGGAAATATGGCTCAACTGTGATACAGCAGTGTAAATTCTCTGGGTGGGCCACATGGAACAAGTGGCATTTTTTTCCCCAGTGAATATGTATTTAGAAAAAGAAAAAAAAAGTTTCCTAGCTGAGCTATGATTCAAAAATATTCACAAGAAGTAGAAGACATACATCTGGCAAACACATCATTATTAAAACTGCACATTCCAAAACATACTTGATAAGAATTTAATTCCCTAGATAAGTAAGTACAAGACTTATCTTACACATTTTGCCTGATAGTCCTATTCATCTTTTCCTTGAATGTAAAAGATGAATATTTAATCATAACAAGCCATTTTCATTAGTTGTTTTGAACTACCTTCTTTATGACATCCATATATTTTGAAAGACATTCTTAAATGGGAAAAGTCAGCTAATCAAATAGCTTTTTAGATTTGGGGGAGATCAGTAATAAATACTCTTGAAAGGAATATTGGATGTACAGCCTGAAGGAAGAACACAGTCTCTTTATTCTCTTTTTCAGGGCAAATAGTTTGGTCCTTTCCAAAGAGAGCGAAACATTTATGCTACTTTTATAACTTAGTTGTTACCAATCAACTCCCTCTGTTGATTTTAGGAATAAGTGTGCATTATATGCCCTCAGGGGACCGGATTTTTCTCTGCAGTGGCACAAATGCAGATCCACAGTGTGCTTGTATTAGTGCAGTAAATATTAGCTGAGAGTTAAAACCACAAAAACTTAGAAATGCACAGCTACATCAACACTGTAATATTTGTATCACTAGTGTGAGGGCTTGAGTAAGCACCTTAGAAGCAAGGAGGTGAGAATAAAGCAAGTTCAGCATCATGTATGAAGGCATGAGGTATGTAGGAGAACCCTCTCTCAAATAACAGTGTGGGCTTCTTTGTAATGGAAACAATAAGCAAAAGTGCTTTTGTTACCTCTGTGTTCAGATATCAGGAAGGATTTGAAGCTAAAGCAATAAATATTTTGCTCTGAGAGTCTGTTGGGTAACAGAAAAGCTGTATAAGAATGGCTGCCTCAAGTCTCTCCTTTCCTGCTGGGATATGGAATAGACAAAGAAACCCTGGGTATCTTTTAATGCATCTTGAGCTTCAAGGACAAGAAGACAGTGATCTCTAAGTCTTCTCTGAACTCCCCCTCTGGATTCATGTACTTTGACCTCTGATGATGGCTTTTCAGTGATATATTCTTAGGCTGAAGAATGTCACTTTTCTTTAGCAGAGCTCTACAGTATTTTCCTATACTGATGATTATTAGTGAAAGAAGAATTTAGGGTATCATAGTCAATGCTCCAATTAATGACTTAATCCTCAATTTGACTTCTTTTAAAATCTGTTCATTGGGGTTTTTTTCAATAATTTTAAAAATACAACAAAAAATATACAGTTTTCTCTAAGTGTTACACAACTTTTATTCTGGAGCTTTTAGAGCACTTACAAAGTTTGCGTAATTGCTAGCTTATCAACAAATTTAATATCAAACAATCCTTATGGAGGTTCTCTAGCCTATTGATTGCACCTTGGAAATGTGGGCTTTTTACAGGAATATTATAGCAACAAATATTCTCTTTGGCAAACTATTTAAAACCTTGGTTCCTCTTCAATGTTATCTGTGGAAAAAAAACCTTTTCACAATTTCTCTATAACAGCAGGACATTTAAATGAGGTGGAAAGCTTTTTATTACATCCTGCAATTTACATTATTTTTAAAATAGCTGAAGTTGAAGTATTACCTTGAAGAAAGTATTTTTCAGCAGCCTTTTATGTCCACAGGTGTCTTTATAGTTGATTTCCTTTAGAATTAGTTAAGCCAGAAAAAAAATCAGCCATCTATACACATCGATGCTGCCTTGCAAGCATACAGACATGTGAAATATAGTAGCCATAGAGTTACCAAAGTCAAAGTCCTGTTTGAAAATAAACAACTTTGGTATAAATCACTTGGTTATAATTTACTTTATATATATATATATACACACACATACAGATTACCTTGAGCAAAGGATTTCCTTATATTGTGCAGGTGAAGCAAAGAGTATTCTCTGGGTTGCACATCTTGGAGTTCTGAGGTAATACAAGATTGTCTGGAGAAAGGGGAAAAAGGTAAGGGTAGAGTAGCTACTAAAATGTATTTCAAAATAAGTATGTTGGTGGTTTTCTTAGTGTGACTGTAAAACATAATCAAAGACTTCATTAAGGAAAACGTGGTAACAATCTTAAATCTAAAACTTATTCATTACGGACCCAAATTTGAAAAAGTGGATAATTTGATTTCTAAGTCTTAGTGTCATTTCAACAGGATTATTAATAAACCTTTGATTAGACAGAAGGTGTAAATATTAGACTAACAAAATATGAATGGCTTTCCATCTAAGATGTGTCCTACTTGTTCAGATAAATCACACAAGTTGCAGTGTAAGAACTGTTGCATGTAGTTAACCTAATCTGTAACTAGGAGGCAAGAAAATGGTAAGAGCATGTTTATAACTTCCCAGCAATTCTATAATCATGATTCTACATATTATTCAGTGTTCAAGTCTAAAAGATGCATTTCCTATTATCACGAGTTATGGATTTTCTTGTGTACATATTTTATAACACAACAGGCAGCAGTGCAACAGTATATTATACACACTCCAAAGAACTCAAAAAGCTGTGCAAGAAGTTACACTGATGTGAATTCACATTTGTTACCTACAATATTGATTACATTTAGTATTAATTTTTCAGTGTTACAAAAAAAGAAGAGAACAAAAAAGAAAAATATTTCAGGGAACAAAAAGAAAAATGTTTCAAACCCATAAAATGGAAAACATTTGAAACCTTCTCCACATCTGAACTAGTATATAATTTCAAAAACATGTTTTGTTGTTAATTTCAGCAATCATAATCCACACAATTTTTAACAGCCCACCAATATTAATTACAGATTAGGATTAAACCTTACCTTTAACAGGCTGTAGAAAACATTAACTGGCTCAAAAGAAGTGTTACTATATTCCAATTGTTGCTCATGGACTAGAAAGTCAGAAAATTTCACAGAGCCATACTCAGAGTGATAATGTACTGTATTATTAATTATTGAATATCTAGGGTTTTTTTTAAAAATGTCTTTTTAATATAGAGGGTGTCATATATAAGCTGCTATTTTTCCTATCTTGGCCTAGGATAGTTTAAAATGGCAGAAAATTTAATGTCTGTTTCTGGGTCAGGTTTCAGATGAAATGAAAGTTTGGATAGAGAGGGTTGCTCGAGGAAGAAGATTTCAAAGCAGACTTTTAATTAACAATTTAACGTCCTAATAAACTATCAAAAGAATGAGTACTTTAAAAATCCATTGATAAAAATGAAAAGTCTTGTCATCTTAATCTGCCATAAAGGCTCACAAAAATAGGGTGGTGTGACATTAAATATAGCTGGTAATCACCTCTCACCTTGAGCTAAATTAACCTGAGCATAACTGAATTTATGATTAAAGGCTTTGGAAATATTTTTTTTTTTTCCCAATTAAAATTTAGAAGGTTCAAATGATCCCAGTAGATATAACAACTTTCAAAGTGTATTTTTCTGTATTTTTGCTATGGACAAGAAATGATAAACTATTTAAATCTCTTATTAAAATTGTAAAAAACCACATTTTTCAGAGAAACTTCCAATGCCACAAGATCAGCAAATGCTCTCAAAGACTCCTAGTTGGGTGGGACATGCTTAATCTGAGTCCAGGAAATCTGGATAACTGGGAAGCTACAGGTTGAAGTTCTGCTTACTCTGCACAAGACAACATCCTTGGTAAATCAACTCAAGGGCTGGAGGAGGCTGCTCAGATCATGCCTCAAAGTCAACTCATATGATCACAACAGCAGTTCATCAGCCCTGTGCTCTGCTCAAGCTAACAGCTCTTGCCAGACTTGGGAAGGAGAAAACTTGTAATAAGCTATAGTGAAGTACATTCTTCAGAAATTAAGCAATTTCCTAATCTTATGCAGCTGGTCACTGATATTTTTTGAAGATCAGTCTTTTTTTTTTTTTCCCCCTCTCTACCTCATAAAAATGCAGTAAAGTTTCAATCACTTAAACCAGAATGCTGCTGCTAACTACAGCTACATATCTTCTACTTGGCTTAGAGAATGAAAGAAGAGACTATTTTTGGATGAAAAATGCCATGGAAACATATACTGAGTTATTCTGATATTCAATTACAAAAACTATGTATTTAGCTAAAAAATATGTTCCTTTCATCCATGCTAAATCAAATTATTTTTTAATATCTGTGTGTATTTTCTGATTTTTTAATAGAAAGTTACTAAACGGGCAAGGGTTTATCTCATGTTCATGCTTTCATGCAGCACAGTCATACTCTGTATAAATTCTACTTTTGAGATACCACTATAATGAAGGAGAAACTGAGGGGAAGACAAAAATTAAGATACTTAAAGCTATGTAGCACTCAGGCTAGTTTACTGCCAAAGACCGAAAACCAAAGACCAAAGACCAAAGCCACTTCTGATGTACAAAATACCAGATATAGAATTAAATCATTATTCATTAGTCTAACCCTCAGCCCCTTGTACTGTCACTGCAGGCCTTGTTAAAAAAAAAAAAAAAGTCTCAATTTCTTTCATAAACCTCCTTTACATATTGAGAGGTCTCCTCAAAGCCTTCTCTACTCTGAGTTGAACAATCTCAACTCTCTCAGCTTTTCTTTATAGGAGAGGTGTCCCTTCCCCTTTGTTCATTTTTGGTGGCCTTCCTCCTCTGGACCTGCTCAAACAGGTCCATGTCTTTCCTGTGTTGTGGGCTCCGGAGCTGGACACAGTACTCCAGGTGGGGGTCTCACCAGAGTGGAGGAGGAGAATCATCTCCCCCAGCCTACTGGCCACACATATTTTGATGCAGCCCAGCATATAGTTGGCCCTCTGGGCTGCAAGCACACATTGATGGCTTGTGTCCAGTTTTTCATCCATCAATATCCTCAAGTTCTCCACAGGGCTGCTCTCAATCCCTTCATCCCCCAGCCTGTATCTTCATATCAGGGCGTGCCTGAAGCTCAATCCCTTCATCCCCCAGCCTGTGTCTTTATATCAGGGCTTGCCTCAACCCAGGTGCAGGACCTTGCACTTGGCCTTTATGGATTTGAGTATGGATCAGAAAAACACAGTTAGTTTTACTGCTGATGCTTCCTCAAGGATCTTCACAGGCAACATAACAAAGGAATAAGCCGCACTTGGCCTTTATGGATTTGAGTATGTATCAGAAAAACAGTTAGTTTTATTGCTGATGCTTCCTCAAGGATCTTCATAGGCAACATAACAAAGGAATAAGCGTAAGTCCACTTTGTGCTTCTCCCATGTGAGAGGAAGAATATTTCTTTCCAGGATAATGGAAGACATTGGCCAAAATAATAGATGTAACTTCACTACCCATTTGAGCAACTTAAATTGTGGTCAGCTATTCTGCACTCTGCAGAGATGCAGGGAATGGTTTTTTTTCTCTCCACCAGCAGAAGTGCTAGATAGCTCTCCTATAAAGGCCTGAAGAGGTCTTTACATTGGATGCCTACATAGTTCACTTCCAAAAGCAGCTCTTTTTTTATTAGCAGGCAAAAATAGATCTTCCTAGATGATCTTACTTAACACTTCTTTGAGATTTCAGATTGAAAAGTTGTTAAGGTAAACATCAAATCCCACTGGAAAAATGTTTAAAATGTCAAATGTACCTAATGTTCAGATGAATGACAGCTCTCAGCAGAGACCTCTACAGCACTCCTTTGCTGACCACATATCCCAATAGGAAGGATACTGTCATTAACAGACAGCACAGGAGCCAGATCCCTCCCTCCAGTGTTAAATCATATATGGGAGATCTCAGGTGGCCAACCACTGGAAGAATTAAAAGGTTTAGATACTCACAGTGCAAGACACAGCAGAAACAGGAGAAAATCAACTGACGACCCAGGCAACCAGTCCAATTTCAATTGTGAGAATCCTGCATAGGATATATCTTCCCTACATAGGCAAGTCCCCTCCCAGCACCACTGCAGACAGAGCCAGCTTGTATTCTGCTAACGTGTAGGCAGGACACCTGATGTTAATGCTGAAGGCAGGGGCACCTGGGGGTGATCTCCTCATCAGTTCCCACCCAAGGCTGGACAGACCCTGGGTGAAAACCAATCAGGAGGGTCTTTCCTGCCTGGTTGTGGACATCATCCATATGCCAACCCTCATTCAGGACTGGGGGTTTAACCCCAGCACTTCAAGCACAGACTCACTTAGGGAGAGGCTTTACTGAACCCCTCAAACACTGATTTATTTTCCTGAGGGCTGTCATTTGGCTTGAAGAGTGCTTTTTTTCCTCTGTATAACAGTTTCACTTGTATGATAAATATTTTCTTATAAATGTCAGATAAGAAAAAAAACTTGTCCCTAAAAGTTATGTTTAACTTTTTTAAAAAATGTTTAATTACATCTTTTGTTATTTCACAGTGATAAGGCTGACCTTGAGATTGAAGGCTAAAGTCTTATAAATGTCAGATAAGAAAAAAAAAATTATCCCTAGAAGTTATGTTTAACTTTTTTAAACAATGTTTAAGTTCATCTTTTGTTATTTCACAGTGATAACGCTGACCTTGAGATTGAAGGCTAAATTCTTCAGGTCTACCAACAACAAAAACTACTTGACTTAGCAGCCATGAACTTGACAGTTATTTTTGTGATGTTGTTTATCAAAGCCTGATATGATACATTCTGGGTTGTCTGTCTGAAAGAAATGTGTCAAGATAATCAGGTCAATCTGATTTCTACCACTACTATTAATGAAATAAATATATAAGGAAATATAAACCAGTAGAAATTTAGTGTTGTCGTTCTTCAAATAATTTAGGTCTGCATTTGACATAAAATTAATATATTACCTTTTACCAAAACCTAGTCTCATTTCAATATATTTGCATCATTTCCATTAACAGGAATTACATGTACAAACTGACTGGACAACAGAACCATAAGGATATATTAGCAATCCCAAATTGTGTCAATCCTTATTGTCTCTTTTGTCAGGACAGCAGGACTACTCACCCATCATGCTCTGATGGTGTTCTCTTTTCTCCAGTGCTCACCTCTGATCCTAGCATTTTGTAAGGATCAAGCTAAGGACATAGGTATTGTTTTTTTAGTGCAGTTAGCTTTTATGAGTCTTAAAATGTCAACGGTAATACAATTAAGTTTAAACACAGATACATTTTCAGTTATGCCAACTCATAAATCGATTAAGAATTTACAGATTTTTATACATGTGATTAGATTTCTGTTTTACAAAAATAGTGCAAAATCTTAGATGCTTTGTTAAATTGGGAAAATCCATCTTGTGCTGAGGATTTCTTGATCATAGTGAGCCCAATCCTAGCTCTCGAGAAATAGATGATGAAATGCTGGCTGATTTCAGGAACTGCCTGGGCAAGAATTCCACTGGGGCTCTCAAACGTTACGTTTTTATAACCATGGAGCTGAAGGGATAACTATGAGAAACCTAAGCTAGGAAGTGTTTCCAGACCTGAAGAAAGAAAAAGAAAAAACTTGAAAGTGCCTTCTTGACATCAATAAATAATTTACCATCACAATTCTATGCGATAAAGTCTATCTTTTTTTTTTCCCTTGAAAAAATATTGACACCATGAAACTGATATAAGTGGACAGGAAAGAAAATAAACTAGAGTTAAGACAATTTATTCCTCGAATGCATCCAGAGGAGAGCAATGAAGTGGGTAAAAGGGCTGGAAGGCATGTCCTGTGAGGAGCAGCTGAGGACTCTGGGCTTGTCTAGTCTGGAGAAGAGGATGCTGAGGGGTGACCTCATTGCTCTCTACAGCTTCCTGAGGAGAGGAAGTGGAGAGAGAGGTGCTGATCTCTTCTCCCTGGTATCCAATGCCAGGACATATGGGTTTGCAGCTGTGCCAGAGGAGGTTCAGACTGGACATTTGGAAACATTTCTTTACCCCTCTGGGTGATCAAACTCTGGAACAGGCTTCCTAGAGAAGTGGTCGGTGCGCCAAGCCCATCAGTGTTTGAGAGACATTTGGACAACACCCTTAGCAACCTGCTTTAACTTTTGGTCAGCCCTGAAGTGGTCAGGCAGTTGGACTAGATGATCATTGTAGGTCTTCTCCAACTGAACTATTCTATTCTATTCTATTTTATTCTATTCTTTATCACCAGATTCATCTCAGCTTTGGCCTTCATTTTCATCATTCAAAATTCTGTAACTGTATTAGGCATTTTTTTTTCCTTCTGATTTAATTCAAATACATTTTAGCCTTAGCCTTCCCCCATGACTGTTTTTTCTCAGTTCCGTTTTTTTGCTAATACCTTTCACACTTGACTTTGATTTTAACAAATACTCTTCATTCTATCTTTCTCTGTTCAAAGGTGAGATACATCCCAAAAAAAAACCCTCAGGCAAAAAGCTGCTTGTCCTCACAATTAAAAGTAATCTTCACCATTCCCAAAGCACAGCATAGAATAAAAATAGCATTATATAGAACTTGGTTTTTGAAACTTAGAGTCTCTCTAGAGATTCCATGTGAGAAAAACTTCAAGCTGAAACTTTGGGTAACTGGTTGTTGTGCAGAAATCTAGAGTATAGAGGGTAACTTTCAGTCTCTGTGAAACAAAATGATCCTTCATCAGCTTTTCACTTGAAATGGTAAAATCTAGTGCTCTAGGTACAATTTTTAAACCAAATCAAGTGAAAAAAAAAAAAAAAAAGAAAGAAAATGCTTTAAATATAGAAATATCTTTACAAAGTTCAAAATGTGGTTAGTTTTTTCTAATATTTGTTATCTGCCACTCTGCAAAATATTGATATATATTGATTACATTTTTTAGGCAACAAAGCTGAGGTTCTAAGTAATTAATGATTAAGGAATTACCTCCTCATTAGTAGTGCATTTTATCTGAGTTTCTCTTTTCATTCAACTAGACTGTTTAATTTCCAATTTTCATTCTAATGTACTGCAGAATGTCAAGATGTGGCCACCTCATGTACAGAGGGCTAATCCTAGAATCAAAGATCAGAAGGTGTAGTTTTTGTTTCTTTCAATCTAGGCTTCATTTTCTTCTTTGAGGACTTCTGATGACTTGGATCTCTACCCATGGAATCTACTAGTGCAGATATACCAAGTGGCTATCAACATTAGTAAAAATGCTTGGGAATAGTATAACCTTAATGCTTAAATTCATACCAAGACGTATTTTGTGTGCATTTGGTGTGATGTACAAAGCAGAACTGAAGCATCTTGCACACAGCTTAAATAGATTTTGAGCCCTTCAGTTCAGTAGAGAGAGAAAAAGTCTCCTGGAACTCACTTAGCACTTGAGATAACACAGCTGCCAAAATTTCCTCAGGTGCCCAAACTACTGGCACTGCATACCCCCCAAAGCACTGTTTTCTTAATGTGGCTGATCATATAAGCCTAAAATATGGCCCATATACAGCCTAAAATTTTAGGATTTGTAAACAGGGTATAATACTGCCTTTATCAGGTATGACACACATCCCTTTCTAGCACTTTCCTACAGCTTGGACAGGCATGGTAGCATGGAACATGTTCACCACCAGGAATCACAGCCTTTGGCACTTATTTGGTTCTTATCACTGCACAGTGAATTAAGTGCTCTGCCTGTTGCTGGAAATTATACTTTGAAGTTTCCTAAACTTTTGAACTAGTTTTGGCTGGCATAGACTTAATTTCCTTCGTAACTCTTATGGTGCTGTGTTTTGGATTTGTGATGAAAACAGTGTTGATAACACACTGTCAATGAGGTTGGCTAACTCAGAGTGCATACTAACTTGGAATATTCCTTGCTATTCAGTTTCATTTTACAACATCTATTCTTGAATGGGAATAATGTGAATAAGACTCATGTTAATAACTTTCCCAAGGTGATTATCACAGAATCTAGCTATTTTTTAATTTTCTTTCTACTCCCTATATCTGCCTATTTTCATCACCAACCTAGCCACTTCTAGCCATATGAATTTCCTTGTTTGGCTAATGTAATTTTTCAGTGTTATCTAAAGCATTGTGACTATGAAGATTAAACAGGAAAAACAGGAGATACAACATGTGCCTAGCCAGCATTTAAAATCTCTCCAATTTTATGGAGGTCTCTACATTTTTCTGAATTAACTGTTTCCATGTGACAAGTGCATATGTCAGCAAAAAGATCATAAATAAAGCCAGCTCATCCTTGCCAGATAGCATGAGAGGAGAAAAAAAAAATAGTCTTTGACTGAAAATACTCAGTATTCAAAACTCCACGATGTACCAATTCTGTAAACAGAATTTCTTTCCTTTCCCCTTTTCCATGCTGTTCACAGTGCCTTTCTAAAAGCCCACTGCTACAACAGAAGCGAAACTGATGCCTATCAGCCAATACTTTCTTCAGTTCAGCAGAAAAAGTGGCTGATGAGCTTATTATTCTATTAATGAAACTCATTTAAATCTACTCTTACCTGCATAACAAGGTAGAATAAAAGAAACAGAAAGACAAGATACATAAAAACTGGTCAAACCTGGTACTGGCCAATGCAATAATTTATTTATTTTTTTTCCAAGGAGAAAGGATTGACATCATTAGATCACTTGGAAAGCTGGGGATAATTCCCATACAGCAGCCAGGAAAGTTATAGCTTTGCAAAGCTGTAGTTACCTATGCATCTCTAAGAGTCACCATACTGAACTTCCCTGACAGCAAGGTACCTGGAAGGATTTGAAAAATCTGTCATTTAGAATAGGTTTCTGTAGCATGGTAAACAGAAGATATGATGACCCATATGTTTAATTAATCGTAAAATAAAGAACAGGTTTAAAGCAACAAAGCTGGAGCTAGCCAAGCTGTACATCAAAATGTTATTTAAAAACATACAGCTTTCAGCATATTTTCTTTAAAATATTCTTGTATTCCCACTCTTGTCTACCACACAGACTTATAAAATATCTTCCAATATGAAAATATCTATTGTATTATATAAACAAGGGATATTACTGAACAGTTCAGAGAAAAAGAACAGATACCTTCACTAAGAAATAAACTCTTAATTACTGAATTTATAACAATGAGTGAGCAGAGGGAAAACAATAGGACTTGTCTGGCAGATTCCTGCCTACTGATTTCTGGTCTACTTTTAAAGTAGCACAAATGCACTTGTGGACACTCTTCAAAGCATTCATGTTACAGTATTTTAGAAGACAGTGTAGTATTTATATTCAGGGCCTTTGCTGGCTAAATCAACAAAAGACTGAAAAATTTTGGAAACTTTTATCAAAGGCAGCCTTCTGAAAGATCTACAAAAGAATAGAGAAAAGAAAAAATTCCTTCAGAAGCAGGGAACAATAATTTATAATGACAAGTAATGAGAAAGAATATGGATGTGCAATTTGGGGTGATCCCAGGGAATATACACTAGTCAAATTTACAGACCTAAACCAACTCTAACTTGACTGCCTAAGACACTGAAGAGGCAGAGCCATGCCACCCACCATGCTGCTGACATTAATCCTACTCACTTCCAGGCTGCCTTCTCTTATGCTGTTCAGCTACACACATTGCATCATCTTGCCAGCTTCCTTCTTTGTAATTTAAAATTCTAGAGCTGGAAAGAAATTATACCTACTTGCCTGAATTCAGAATAAGGTCACAGTCTGTGTGGCAGATTGGGAAAGGAGAACTTGAAGGCTTTCAGACCTCCTTAGTCTCATTACTGCTATGACAGCAACTGGTAGACTGACAAAACTGAATGCTTAGCTGTCTCTTCCACCAAAACAGGGTACAGTAAGAATGCCATAGACATAAATAATATCAAAAGTAAAATTTTACTATAAGATTTTGGGAACCTGGATGTTTTTTTCTTCTTTTAGTCCACTTTTAAACCATATGTGTCTGTGTATATATATATGTGTGTGGAGTAAAATACCTTCTTGAATTTTCACAATGTAAGTGGCCATAATCCACACATATATCTCAAAGCATTACTTTCTCAAATTAATTTTACTACAGCTCATTCCAGATATTTTTAAACTTATCTATAATACAAAATAGTTCCATTTTCAGAATAGCATAAAAGCATTTCTAAAGGTAGAAATTTTCTTGAGAAGCTTACAGCAGCTCAAGATAATCACAAGGTAGACAAACCTCTGGAAGGTCTAGCCATCAGTGGGCAATATAGGGACAGGATAACATGGTTAGAAAGTAGCCCTGCCTCTCTTTCATCCTCTCAGTTTTCCAGCTGGAACAGTGATTACCAAAAATCATTCAAGGCATAAGAAATATATGAGTTCAAAACAAGTGGCACAACATCAAATACCACATAATTTCTAAACCTTTAATGAATGGTGGGCAATATAGGGACAGGATAACATGGTTAGAAAGTAGCCCTGCCTCTCTTTCATCCTCTCAATTTTCCAACTGGAACAGTGATTACCAAAAAGCATTCGAGGTATAAGAAATATATGAGTTGAAAACAAGTGGCACAACAACATTAAATACCACATTCATTTCTAAACTTTTAATGAAGGCAGCAGGATGGTTTAAGGAGCAATGAATGGCAGTGGTGTCTCTCCCTGGCCTTGTGCCCTCCCATTCCCCAACAGATAATATCTCAGTGTGAGATTAGGATTATCAGTGTAGGATTTCAACAGTGTAGAGTGGCCATGAAGTAGTTCAAACACCACTGATCCCTCTCTCCTTTCCTACCCCCACGCAGCTTCACGTGCACTGAGCCTGTGCACACAGCATTTTGGCTCAGCCCCAGCCCCTTACCTCGGAGAAGGAGCATCCTTGTAGGGAGAGACAGAAATGGGAAGAATATCATCCCTCTGCTGGATATGTTCCAGCCCAGTCAGACCAGACCAAAGATGCCTGCCAGCATATCAAGTATTTTAAAACTGTCCAAGTCCACCCTTCCTAGGGGTTCCCAGTGTTTTGACCTGCAAAGTGGTGCCACCATAGCCCTAGTCAGATCCCAACAGGATCTGTGTGTGCTCCTCCACAGGGATAAACACTCTGCATCAGGCCAAGCAAGCCTAAGTACTGTGCAATTATCATCCTGTACTCCAGCCAGGTCTCAGTAATAAATCTACCAAAGTTTACACATAAATAAAACAAGACTCTTAATCTTAGCATTGCTTTGCAGCTTATCACGGAGTGTTCTTATGCTTAAATGTAGTCACAAGTTGTCAGACTGGTTCATTCTAAATTGCAGTGATTCAGCAGACATTGCTACAAATTTCAGACACTAAGAATCATGTTTCTGTTATGCAGCAGAAAGAGCTATCTATTTTTGCAAGAAAGTTTATTCAACCTTTCAAGTCTAACCTAGAGAATTACCTCTCTCTAAGCCAACAATGGTCCTATGTTACATCTGTTTTGGCTGTTAAACAAATAAGAACCACTTTGTTTGATCTCCTCATCAACTGCAAATTCCTGTAATGGAGGAAATGAGTACATGACCATATATATATATTCCAAATCCAATATCTTGTGTGGAAAATATTAAATATGCTATGTTCAGGTAAATTTTCTATGTAATACAATATTTTTTCTGGACTTTTGGGGTGAATCTATTTTGTTTGGGGGAGAAGATATTTTAAGTTAACCTGCAGAGGCTTGGTTCTTAACCAAGAAAGTATTCTGCTTGTCGTAGCTTTTGACTTTTTTTACTTTGGCTGGAGCCCATTATGAATTCTGTCTGTAATTCCTACCCATGAAACCTTTGATTGCCACCTAGGGATTTCTACCTCTGAGAGAACTAGAAAGAGCTTTGATCACAGCTGTCAATGCACTAACATTGTTTTTTCTCTGAGACTATAACTCTGATCTTACATTATAATTCATTTCTGGATTTAAGCCACATGCTGATTCAATAAAGCCTGTCAGCAGCTAATAGGCTGGCTCCCAGGAACCAAAAGAGAATCATTGCCTTCTCTCAGTAAGCATTCCCCTGTTTAAAATCATCAGCATCCCAGGACACTGTTTTCAATATAGACAGAAAACAAGTAGTTCAGGGGAGATACCAACACTTAGACATAAAGACAGGAACAATCCCTATTATAAAAGTGAAATTTCAGAACTAAGCAGAGTAAAGTTTGCAGAGATGTGAAAACGATTGTGAGGCTGATATTTGTATTTCCTTCAGAAACCCTAAATGATACACCAACTTTGATTCAGATTTCTATAACAAACCAGTGCAATTGTTTTCCCCATCAGAAGACCACTCCCCCACAGCTAATATTATGCATTTTGTTTATTACAACAGTGATTAGCAAAGTAAATCAGACCTCAGTCCAGTAGGCAAAGTGTAAAAGACAATATCAGCACCCAGCAGAAAGAACTGAAGCAGGAAATTGAGAAAAACTTTGGTTTTGTTTGGATACACACATAGTAGTTGTCTTCCTTTGTTTACCTTCTTTTGGTCATTTTTTACTTTTTCAGTGAAGCTACATTAGAAAGGTACAAAGCACTTTGAAATATAAGTGGAAAGAGAAGACTTTTCATGGCTCAGATATGATGAGGAAAAAGGCTCAGAAGCAGTGAAGAAATTCAGTAGAAAGAAAATAAAGTAAAATTTGCAGGAAACTTTCTGAAGTTATTTATTTCAGTAAGATTTTGCTGTCTATCCAATAAGAGCTTTGTAAAACTGATGAATTCAACTTCTTGTTTTCTAGTCATCCTCCAGAAATGTGGCTATATAAAGTGAAAAGCAGCTTCTGCAAAGCTGGAAGCAAGGCATCCATCCTGAAAAAGAGTATAGGTGATGGTGCTCGCTGCCTATGCAGGGTGCTGTGGTAGAAGTGGGGCAGGCTGCTGAGGTAGAGGGCTGGCAGGGAGCACACGTCACTGGCTCATGCATTTGAGTTGGCCAGTCTTTGTCCCTCAGCATGAACCTCAGAACACATGATTCACACTGTGGAGAAGACAATCTGGTGTATTTTGAATTTGTTTGAAACCATTATTTCTTATCAATAATGACAAAACTCACACCTCTAGATGTGTATTTTAAAATTAATTACAACTTGCAAATTCTGGATTCTGCACTTGGGATGGAGTAATGTCAGGAACAAGTATAAATTGGGAGGAGAGTGGCTGGAGAGAAGCCCTGCAGAAAGAGATCCAGGGGTGCTGGTCCACAGCAGACTAGATGAGAGTCAGCAGAGTGCCCTGGCAGCCAAGAGGGCAAACCACATCCTGGGGTGCACCAAAGACAACCAATCAGTCAAAAGGGGTGATTGTCCCACTGTACTCAGCGCTGGTGCAGATCCCCCTTTAGCGCTTTGTGAAGTTCCATGACTTAAGGATGATGTTTAGGTCCTTGAATGAGTCTAGAAGAGGGAAACAAAGCTGGTGAAAGGGCTGGAAGGCATGTCCTGTGAGGAGCAGCTGAGGACTCTGGGCTTGTCTAGTCTGGAGAAGAGGATGCTGAGGGGTGACCTCATTGCTCTCTACAGCTTCCCGAGGAGGGGAAGTGGAGAGACAGGTGCTGATCTTCTCTCCCTGGTATCCAATGCCAGGACATATGGGAGTGGTTCAAAGCTGTGCCAGACTGGACATTTGGAAGCATTTCTTTACCTCTCTGGGTGGTCAAACTCTGGAACAGGCTTCCTAGAGAGGTGGTAGATGTCCCAAGCCCATCAGTGTTTGAGAGGCATTTGGACAATGCCCTTTAGGAACATGCCTTATTTTGGTCAGCCCTGAAGTGGTCAGGCAGTTGGACTAAATATTGTTGTAGGTACCTCCCAAATATCTATTCTAACTCCAGAGTGTGTAGCCCATAAGCTTGCTAGTTAGACTTTAAATGTATATTTCTCTCAACCTTGATGAAAATAAGAACAATATTGTGAGATGGTTTGCTGAGTACCCTATTATTATTATTTTGCATTTTTTCTCTGCCTTGAAACTGAGCACAGCTGGATAATATTCAGAGGAAACTTAAGATTGCTTTTGATTAATGTTGGCTCCAAATAATTTCTGGTGACTCTGCTTGCTTTCTTAATTTATCTGTGTATAATGAGAAGCAGATATTTTTGATCAAAGAACTGCTGATAGGTACTAAACTGTTTCCCTGTGGATTTCTTTTATGAATACTGCTACTTTCTGTTCAGTGGGGGGAAAAAAAAATAGCATAATTATTACATGGTATCTACATGACTTTTATTGTCCTGGATATCAAAAGGAGAATAATGACAATACATAGTGTCACACCCAAGGATCTGAAAGTGTTTTACCAATAGTAGTCAATCTCTTGGACTGTAGGTCACAGCAAGGTAGTTAGAAAAAAGTTAGAAAGTTTATAATTGCTATGTATATACATACATATGCACTTCTGCAATATCTGACTGTACTTGTCTTCACCCTACCAGCTTTCATTGCCAGCTTCTCAGAATAGAGCTTCTAATGCTAGTACAGCACCTACAGAGCTCAATCCAATTAAATCTTATGTAAACTTTTGCCAATTAAATTAATCAGAAAATTACACTAAGAAAAATAAAGTTTTTGAGGCAATAGCTACGGAGATAATAATGATCATTTTGTGATTTCTGAAATTTAGCTTGTCACTTCGAGGAATTTAGTATCACAGGATTCTTGAGCTTGGAAGGGACCTCTGAAGGTCAAGCAGGGACACCTAGAGATGGATCCCCAAAACTCTGTCCAAATGGCTTTTGAATATCTCCAAGGATGGTAAAGCCACTAAATGGAATAACCCCACCTGTTGTGCTCTAGAGATGACAACCATCCTACTTACTTCTTAGTGTCATCATTAGCACTGGCAATTTGCAAAATATGAAGCTTGAAAAAAAGAAATAAAATAAAAAAGGCAAGATGAATCCAGAATTTTGGTTTCTAGTAGAACAATCTCAGGATGGACAATTAATCAGCTTTTTATTGTGGAACCTGCAGTCACAGAAGTGGTACAAGAAAAAGGTTTTTACAGAATATTTTCCTCACTTTAAACTTTCTTTTTTTTTTAAAAAAAAAGGAAACTTGAAATGGGGGGGGGGGGATTAAATTGCACTACAGAGCAAAGAAAATATGTAAAGGTGTTTTTTACTCCAGATACTAAGAAAATGACATTTAGCCTGAAACACATACTTTTAAGCACTATTTGGCTGTAAAGTTACTGCTGCAGTAAGATAGAAATATATTCTGTCTGCCATTAACATTCTGTACTGTTAGAATTGCAAATGAATTCACTTTCCAGCACAACACCCAAAATGCACTTGTTAAAAGCTTTCAGAGCTTGTTTATCCTGAAATTATTAATGACATCACTGATGTTTAGACTGTTGAACTAAGCAATCCTGATATCATTTTCTCCCCATAATGACTTGCAGTACACCTGTGCAAGCCATTTTTCATATACTCATTCATCCTAAAAGATAGGCATTTGTCAGGAATAGGTACTAATGAGCTGTGCAAAAAAATGTTTCTCTTTTATCAGAACTGCATGAGGAAAGGTTTGGGTTTTTTATTTTCTGGTTTGTTTATAATATTTTTTAAAAAACTGATATTACATCTTTTATATTTCAAGTGGTTTCAGAGGATAAAAAAAACAAATTCAGAAAACATAACATGTTTGGGCTTGGAACTAGATGATCTTTAAGATCCCTTCTAACCCAAACCATTCTATGATCTATATAAGTTTTCTAAAAAGCTATGCTAATCTTGGCTAAGCACCATATTTTGATAGCCCAGTAAAATCTGTTGTGGAGTGTTTTTTTTACTTTCATCAAGCAGCAGACTGACAGAGAATACATGAAAAAATGCTTCTGGCAATTATGATAGGCAGCTAGGGCTGGAATCAGTTGGAGAAAACCTGGCACAAGCGTTTGACAAATGCAGATATTTCCATACTAAACCATGACTAGGAACTTCTGTGTAATGATCATTACTTTCTAGAATAAAGAGGCCATTTGATTTCTGGAGTAACATCACGTAAGTTCATTTAAGCCTCTCACTCACTAAAATGGAGCATTTGCATTACAATCACTTTTTCCTCCGAATGTAATTTGAAGCCTTATTCCCTAATAATTCTTTTAAATATTGGCTTACTTTTCATCCTCTTATTAGAAATGAAGCATCTATGCCCACAGTCTGACACCAACTGCCAGAGATTAAAAGCAGGAGAAATGACACAGCCTTCCTAGTGGCATTAAACCCATTTCTGTTGTTTTTATTGTCTTTTCATAATCTCCCAACAACTTTGATGTCTGTTGTCCAAATTTACTTTGCACCCTCAGACAGATGGTCCTGCAGATGTAGTGCTCTTCTCACTTTATTGAGACCTGGGCTAGTTTAGCAGCAGCACGTCTGGGATGATGCTGAAGCAGTGCAAGTGTCTCAGTAATTTGCCATTTTGCTTTCAGAAAGGTAAATAAATAAATCAGCTTTGATTTTTACTCTTCCTAGTTGGTTCTGAATTGTATATTAAATCATAGAGTCATAGAATAGCTTGAGTCCAAAGGAACCCTTATAGGTCTGGCAGTCCAACCTCCTGCCAGTGAGCAGGGATGTCTTCAACTAGGTCAGGTTTCTCAGAGCCCTGTCCAACCTGACCTGGAATGTTTCTAGGGATGGGACATCAACCACTTCTGTGGGCAACCTGGGCCAGTGTCTCACCACCCTCATTGTAAAAAAAAAAATAATTCTTCCTTATATCTAGCTGAAGTTTACCCACTTTTAATCTAAAACCATCAGCTCTTGTTCTGTTGCAACAGGCCTTGATAAAAAGACTGTCCTCATCTTTTCTTATAAAGCCCCTTTTAAGTATTGAAAGGACGCACTAAGGTCTCCCTGGAGCCTTCTCTTCTCCAGGCTGAACAGCCCAAACTCTCTCACCTGTCTTCATAGGACAGGTTTTCCACCACCTGATCATTTTGGTGGCCCTCCTCTGGATCTGCTCCAACAGGTTCACATCCTTCTTGTGCTGAGGACTCTAAAACTGGATGCAGTACTTGGGCGGGGGGCGGTGTCTCACCAGAGGAGAGTAGAGGGGCACAATCACCTGCCTCAACCTGCTGGCCATGCTTCTTTTGATGCAACCCAAAATATGTTTGGCTTTGTGTGCTGCAAGCGTGCAGTGCTGGCTCATGCCTGGCTTTTCATCCACTAGTACTTCCAAGCCTTTCTCCTCCAGGCTGCTCTCAATCCCTTCATCTCCCAGCCTGTAATGATACCAGAGCTTGCTCTGACCCAGGTTAGGTGCAGGACCTTGTACTTTGCCTTGTTGAACCTCATAAAGTCCACATGGGCCTACTTCTCAAGCTTGTCCATGTCCCTCTGGATGGTATCCCCTCCCTCCAGCATGTTGACCACACAATACAGCTTGGTGTCATCTGCAGACTTGCCACGAGTGTACTCTGTCACAGTGTCTATGTCACTGATGAAGGTATTAAACAGCACTGGTCCCAGTATGGACCCCTGAGGGAAACTAATTGTCACCAGTCTCCATCTGGTCGTCAAGCCACTGACCACTACCCTCCGGATGTCATCATCCAATCAATTCCTTATTCACCAAACAGTCCACCCACTGAATTCATCTGCCTCTAATTTGGAGAGAAGGATATTGGGGGGGACCATGTCAAAGGCTTTACAGAAGTCAGAAGACAGATGATAACCATAGCTCTTCCCTTGTCCACTGAGGTGGTCACTCCTCTGTAGAAGTCCACTAGATTGTTCAGTCAGGACATGCACATGCTGGCTGATTTGAACCACATCCCTGTCTTCCATGTGCCTTAATATAGCGTCTAGGAGGAACTGTTTCATGATCTTCCCAGGCACAGAAGTGATGCTGACAGGCTGGTAGCTCCCAGGGTCCTTCTTTCTACCCTTTTTAAAAATGGGTGCAATGTTTCCCCTTTTCTATTCACCAGGAACTGTGAACTGACAGCTGAACAATGAACTGACAGTCCAGGTGAGTTCCCCTGTGATAAGGACTTGTGGAAAAGCAGCAAACATTTTTCAGGAGTTGGTTGCAATTCTTAAAAACTGTAATTTTGAGAGGCTGTACAGAAAAAGTCATCTGTTATAAGAATATTTACAATATTAGAAGGATTCAGATAGCTGTAAGCAAGAGAAATGCAGTGCATAGAAATATAACAGTGCTAAAGTCAGTTAACTGTCTTCCCATTACTGCTGCTGATTATTGACATCAAAACTTCAACAGACATTTGTCAATGGTAAGTTGAATATTTTATCTAAAACTTGACAGTAACACAGTTTTGTGACATTTGAAAAATTAAGAATAATTGAGAAGTTTCCTCATAAATAATTCAAAACTGTTACTGTTCTGACTTTATCAGAAAATACAAACTACCTACTTACTATAAGGGCAAGACAAGAATTTCATCACCTTGATAACTGAAGACCAAGCTCACTGTAAATGAGGTTGCTTTGATCTGGAAATTTCACATTGAGCATCCCGACTTTATACATCCAAGCTTGAATATTTTGGCAGTTTGAAAGTTTAAAACTGATACTGCTTCTGAATGTCAACCATTACATAAAACAGGTTAATAAGACTCATTCTAGTGTGCTGCAATAAAGTAACATCCTCTTCTTGGGATGATACATGAAAGGATGAAACAGCATGACCCAAAATTTCTGTGAAGTCCTGATAAAAATATATGATTAAGTAGAAAGAAAGAAAAAAATTCTAGTACTGAAAACTGGAGCCTAATTAGCTAGCAAACCAGCAAGAGCTTGAAACCAAAAAATAAATTACATTTTCCTTCCTGGAACAAGCTTTTCCTAGTTTTTAAGGTGGCAAAACTCCTTTGTGAAGTCTTCCAAAATGCACGTGGATGTCTGCCACCACCAAAAAGGCTTGGTCACAACCTTCTTTTCAAAAAACAGCAACACATTTAAATCAAAGCTATCTAACTACAGCTCTTTCATCTTCTGTTTCAGATTAATTGCTACAGAAACACATCAGATGCTGATCCTGTCTTGCTCTTTCTCGTTGAAACATGATAATGATGGAAAAAGACATTATGTTGAGTAGTAGCCACTGATCTCAACTTTGGCAGTTGATGTACAAACACACAGAGAAATACTCCAAGAATTCAGTCAAAACTATGACAAGATAGTATATTGAAACAATATGGATAGCATGCATGATAGAGTAATAGTGAAGGAAGAATGACCTGAGGATATGAAAACTTATTGTATATACAGACTCTAGGATTCAAAGGGTATTTTGAATGTTTTTGAATGTTTTAAAAGTCTGACAAGCAATACAAGTGCCAGTGATGAATGCAATCCTTACATAATGTTGCATGGTTGTTTACAGGAACATTGAAATAAATCTAGATCTTCAAGAATGGCCCTGAAGGATACATTTCCAAATGCCCTCTACATTTCAGGGGGATGCAAAGGAGCAGCAGTTTCTACTGACAGCTGGAAATGAATGATTTATTAGTAGTGGTGCTGGATGCAGAATGAGGAAAGGTCAATAGGGAAGACAGAGTTAATGAGACAGTCTGAAAGATAAGGACTGCAGCTTTCAGAGGTAACCTGCTAGCTTACTGGGAGGAGGAATGCAGCTTTCATAGCAGTGATTAAGTTCATTGAGCCACACACCTCTGAGTAGTTTTGCTTCTTCCTCACATGGGCACAGATAAACTGCAAAGCATCCTTGCTCTGCCCACAGGGACTCGGCTGTATGGGGGAAATGTGTTCTCCTATGCACTAAAAATGCCAAGGCTGCTGAGCAACGCATGGACTACTAAAAAGTTTATTCATTATTTACTGTGTGGCTGGG
>NW_008623444.1:7076-26794 GCF_000691845.1 Merops nubicus | reverse complement strand
TTTTTTTTTCCTCCTGTAGTGCTGTCAAGAAGCATTGAGTGTGCTCTTCCCTGGAAACAGAATGTAAAGTATCAGTGGCAACAGAATTTATAGTATTGATATGCTTGGTAATTTTACATTGTAGCTGTTTCATAGGAAATGTCTTGGAAAATAAGCCTTGAAAGACCCTTGACAAGTTATCTAATTCATTCACTGCCCCATGGCAACGAAACTATTCCTAACAGGCATTTGTCTAATTTGCTTTTGAAGATCCCTAGTTACAGAGAATTTACAATCTTTTCACTTCTTAAGTGTCCAACACTATGCCAGCAGGCCTTACTTATCAAGAAATCTAGTAGGAAGCTACTAGATTAAGTTTTATCAAAAGATAGAGGCTAATAAAAATCATGGGGCAGAGAACTGCTGACTGGGATATTTTAAGTGCTCTAGAAAGGCCTAGAAAGAATGAACTTAGAAACTGAAAACATTCAAATGTCCTGTAAGAGATACCAGACTAGTTCTATACCAGATAACATATCAAAACCATTTTAAGTGTTTTTCAGTGGTGTACTCCAGACTGTTCAAGAAGGGACTAAGAACAGATGGTGACTGTGAATTAGTTGCCCAGGCATGAAGAAATATCTTCAGAGTGAGAACAAAGATGTTACAGATCGCTAGACGTTTTCTACCCACAGTGCCTAAAAAAAAGCCATAGCTGACCTGATCTAGTGATGGTGATAGCCAGTATAAGCTATAGCTGTTGCCTTCCAAAAGTCCTTACAACCAGCACTACGACTGCATGATTCCAAGAACCTGTAAAGGCTCAGCATAAGGCCAGGTCATGCCTGCAGAACTGCTGCTTTGCCAGGCAACCCTCAGCTCAGCTTTCTGCAGCTTCTTACTTCTCACTGCAGCACTTACAACTCATCCTGCTTCGTGGGCATCTTCTTTATATTAGATACACATCTTCATTCATCACAACCATTTTGCATTCTGACCTTGCCCTTCAGAAGGATGTTCTTCCCAGCCCTGCCAACACGTGCAGACTTGCTGAGGAACACTGCACACTCTGTCACTCAAGTAATCAAATATCAAGTAGTGCCAGAACAGGAAAAAGCCTTGCAATAAACTCTCCAATTTCACAAAATCCCATTTTGAGGGAACAATTTAAATACATCTTTCCTAGTGTATTCTGCCTAATTCTATCTTTTCTTCGCATTACTCTTATGTCTTATAAAGGTAAATAAAAGACACATGGGGACAAATTCCTGGCAAAATGTAACGGATTGACTTGTGTCCACACTGCCTAGAGGTGTGTCCTTCTATAACAGTAAAGAAATATACTTCCAGATGATATTCCCCTATTTTACCATGTCCTGTGAGATAGAAACATCCACAGAACAGTCACTTTGGACCCTAGGCTGCCTCAAGTGAGTTCTGGGCACTTAAGTCCAAGTATATGACTCAGCTTATTCCCTATCCAACATATAGTTTTCTTCTTTGCTATCAAACCTGAACTTCAGGTGCTTAACTGTGAACACAATAACACGTAAGACCACACCTGTGGTATATAGGTGTGTGATAAAAGCTCATCTGTGTAACCACAAAGGGGCAGAGAGACCCTAAATGACACCTCAACTCCTTCCAGGCCCATCACAGGAGCCATCAAAGGCACATGTCCACAAACTCAGAGGAGCACAGGGGCACAGGAACACCAATTAAAGACTCAGAGGAAGGGATGTCCTGTCCAGGGCTCTCCAAGGAAAGTCTCACTCTAACAGACCACTTGTGAAACGCATCAGAGTGAGTCAGTGCTGGAAGAGCACCTTTTGGAATCAGTGGTTGCTGTCTATAGAGAGGTGGGACACTTTATGGGATGCAAAGAAATTTTGGAATTGCACAGGACTTACGTTTAGAGGAGAAACCAAAAGTGGGAAAGGTGGGGATTAGGTGATTTGGGGAGGGACAAGTATGAGAAAATAGAAGAATAAGGGGATGGATGAAAGGGGCTGGTGGTGAGTAAACACCTTGACATGCCTGTCTGCCCATGCCCATGTACCTGACTAACCACAGTCTGTTCTGTATTGCTATATTCCATTCCAGATGTTTTACTGGATGAAGAGCTCTATTTGATGTCTCTGCATGTATGTGTATGGGGAGATGAGTGAGAGCAACTGGAGTGGCACCTTGGGTCACAGGGGCCCATGGTGTCAGCATCTGGAGCAAGTGCAGGTCTGGGTGCCAGCAGCTGGATTGGGACAACAGGCTGAAGGGCCTGGGTGCCTGGCTGCCAGTGTGTGGGGAGACTGAGCTGAGTGACAAGTGCCAGGCAGATGCAGGTGGGACCACTGGACAGAGTTCTGCACCCATGGTGTAGCACCCGAAGCAGGTGTGGCTGTGTGAGTGACGTGTGGGTGTGTGGGTGCTGCACAGGATCGAGCTGGGTGAGATGGCAGAGGTTCCACTGTCTCTGGGCCAGAGTGGTGCTAGGGTCAACAGGCAAGGCCATGGGAGGAGCTGGCTATTGGTGGGACCAAGGTTGTCTAGCTGGGCTCTGATAGTCTCTAGGTTTGACACCCAGTGGTATGTCTGTGTGTGTATGTATCTCTCTAAAAGCAAGAGCACAGAGGGCTTGGTTGCCCTGGGGAACCAGGGGAGTCCCAGCCAGCTCCCTGGGCATATGCACATGTGCTTTTTTGTGTCTGCAGCAGTGATGGGAGCAGGGCTGTGGCCTCGAGGGCTTGTGTGTCAGAAACTGAGGAGCCTGGGATCCAGGTGCAGCTACTGGGCAGGCTTACTGAGCCCAGCTGCTTGTACCTATATATTTATATGTACGTATAAAACCATAAGTGTGTCTGTATAGATAAGTATATATTAAACCACTAACAGACCTCTCTCCTCCTCAGACAGAGTAGGATGAGGATGAGGCTGCTGGTGCTGTCTGTGTCTGTGTGAGTGCTCTGGATGTCTCTGTGCTCAGTGGGCAGCTGTATATATGTGGTGTGCACACGTGCTCTGCGTGCATGTGCCTGATGAGAAAGCACCTTCAGCCTCGCTACTGGCTGAACCTGGGGCATGAAGCTGCAGCAGCATCGCCTTTCTCAAGCTGTCAGATCTGGCCTGATATTTTACCCTAACAATAGGTACCTGAGGACCTTTGCAGTGCAGAAACTCATCCAGAAGTCCCTGAACACTCCCTGCATCTAAATAAAGTTTCCATTGTACACATTCTGTAGACTGTGTTTCAAAAAAAAGGAAAACTATGCACTCCGTCTATTCACACTCTGAAGTTACTGAAATGGAAATCAAAGTAAAGTCCCCTGCAATTTCATAACGCAGATGGCACCACTTATTTATATGACATCAAATTAGATATACTAAATAGAACTATGGCCTCTCTAGGTGCTTCTTTTTACTTTGTGCAAAGTAAATTAACATACCACAACATCTGATAACCAGGATTGTAAGGAAAATCAGGGCTAAAATAAATGTGTTCAAGAATCGGATACTGTTTATCTAACCTTTCACTCCCTGACTTTGTCAATTCACATAAGATATTGATCTGCTACAGATAAATCTTGGCAATATTATTCAATTACTTATTTCAGGACTATTTTTTCCATTACATAGCTACCTCTTTTCCAGTTGTATCTTGGATGTGTTTGCACAGCTCTCATTGTCTGTGCTGTCTCAAGAAAGCTGACACTCATCTGCACTTCAGCTGTTTTGTTCTTCATTTTAATTGGGATACTGTTACTGATCTTTTCTTTCCTCTTGCTTTTTTATCACTATTGTTCTGGCTGACATATTACTTAATTTTTAATTTATTTTTTTTTTTTTAAAACTGGCAGATGTTTTCATTATCATCATGCAATTAGAGGACAGTTGATGAGGATGTATGGAGATTAGGCACTAAATAGCACGAATTATGTTTGAACTATAAAATGCTTTCCATAACACTTACAGAATCTCTCTTTGGGGCTAGATGACTGCAAATACTAGAGCCTCATATACATACAGAAAAGAATCCTAAAATTTTTAGATATTTATGTGAGATTCTAAAGCTATTGAATTCACAAGTAATGTTTAAAACCAGGCTTTTAATATACCAAATGTTGTATAATGTTTTTTCTTTCATCTAAAATTACTGTGTTTTCTCATGTAGCCAGTATGTAACATCATCTATTGGAATACCTTCAGCGATTTTTAGGAATTTTTCCCTCCAAGAATATTTGTCTAATACCTTTTCTTCCTACTTCAAACCAACCAGTCTCTTCACATAATTTCAGACCAGTTTTGGACTTAACTATTCTAATCAATAAAATAAGCCTTATGAAACAATCTTCCAACCTGTTTCCTGTAGTAAATAAAAACGCCAAAGGTGTTCAGTAGTCTGCCAGAGCCAGAAGCGAAGCGAGCACCTTAAACCACAAGAAACTGAGGAAGATACAAGCTCTTTGTGGGGTCTCCTGCTTCTTCTGATTTTATGCTGTGCATCACACTGCTTGGTACAGAATGTGGTAAGTGACATAAAAATCTTTAGACCACATTATATAGGGAAAAAAAAAAACCTTTAAATCAACTATGTAGTCTAACAAATGTGGTTTCATAGGCATAAGCATGTAGATGTATAGTGTTACTTCTCACTGTAGAAACTGTATTTGAAGACAATGTAATTACTAGATATATAAAGAACAGGAAAAGTACAAAAATAAAAGAAAAATGTACTTATCCCATGCCCTGACAAGCTTACTGAGGCTTTAATGAATATATATACTTATAAAATTGCCTTGGACAATTCACAAGACCTGATTGTGTGACAGGATGTTCTGAAAAAGGGTTTGATTATATGGTGCACTGAGCTGTGGCTAGTAAATAACAACCTTCTCCATTCATGCTTCTACTGGTTATTATTTGAGAAGTGGCACAATATTGAAAATTAGTAAGTGCCATAAACAAATCAATTCTTGATGCAAGACAGGATGTACCATTTGGAAAAGCTAAAGAGAATAATTCACTTTACTTCTGCTCCATCAAGTAATTTTGTAAGTGGCTACAATTGAAATGTTTATCCTTATGAAAGTGAAAAATACAAAAAGTTGTTGTAAGTTGTTTGTTCACTTGAAATATATTATCAATTTGTATGGATTGCAATTTCTTAGTGAGTGTCACCTGATCAGTTCCAGTCAGAAACGAGAATGTGTTTGATCATAGTTAAAATATTCAAAGTGGTTTAAATTCAAGTTTGATCCAAAATTTTAATATTTCTAAAAACTAATTTCCAAATCCATATCTTCTTCAAAATTCACATTACATTTAAAAAAAAAAAATAAAATATCGATCTTCTTATCATTTCCCTAAACAACAAACTCTAAATAATAGTTTCAATAGGAATAATATAAGCAGTGTCAGTGCTTGAGGGCACTGTCCAGCCCTACTTGTCCCTTTCTCCCCTGCTTCTTACCCATGGCCCAGGACCACACTTCACCTCAGCCCAAGACCCTCAGTCCCTCATCACGGACTGACCTGGTGATGGGACAGAGATTGTCCAGTGAGTTGTAAGATTTAAGCAGACATTAAAAAACCTCACAATATACTTTTGTAACCCTCTCCATTACCAGGTAAGCAGGTACAATCCTCACAGAATGGTTGGGGTATGGTGTCTGCAAACCCTTTTGACTTTAATGGAGCAAAAACCTCCAACATTACAGAAATTATACTGGATAGCTGAAACCTTCTGACAGAATATCTCAGCATGCTTTACTTCATACTAACCAGCACTTATTAGAAACTCATTTTAGTATTCTATTTATATTACAGAATATGCAAAGATGCCATTCAGATATTAGCACACATTCTACTAGATCCCATAAGGACACAGAATATTTTTTTTTACTTCCAAAAAAATTTTCCTTCTGTTCTCGTCTCCAGAGAATTTTCATTTTCTACAAAAAAAAATAATATAACCAATGATAGGTTTTGTCACCAAATCGTACAAAAATTGACTAAATTTTCTAAAGGGAAAGATGTGTTGAAACAGTATTTAAGCCTTTTCATTCCAGAAAATTGAATTTTGCAGGAGAAACTGAAATTTTTCAGCAAACTTAGTGCAGATTTTAACTATGCTCTGTAATTTTTTTTGTTTTGTTTTATTTTGTTTTGTTTTTTTACTCTACGCTGCATAAGAATAGGTTTGAAATTCCTTCCACAACAACCTATAATGTCTTATAAAAAAATATTTGAAATCAGAACTGTTAAGAACGTATTTTTAAGAATTACATAATTTTTTTATTTATTGGGTTTTTTTAGTCTAAAACTATGGCATTACTGGAAGAATTAATTAAATATTTTGATTGGTGTATTTCTATTTTGAGGAAAATAAAATCAGTTTAACAGGTTAGCTAGATCCAATCAACAAGTTTGATTACTCCTTCGTTTTTCCATAGAGATTGCAGCAGCCTTATAGAGGCTAATTTAAGGTTTACATTTACAAAGATAGCATAAAATGAAAAGAGTGCTTAAAGTAGTTGTATTTAAAAAAAAAAATAATAATTTTGTCTGATATTTCATTTATAGATTATGAGACCACATCTCTGTAAGACACTAATACAGTATGATTTATGACTAAAAAAGATAAGATTACATAAACTGAATTATTGCAACTGAAATTAGGAATGCATGACCTACAACATACTCTCAAGCAAGATGAGAATAAGGAAGTCACAGCTTGGTTTTACCTAGCGTAGAAAGATTTGTGTATTACTGCACAGAGAAAACAAGATTACAAATGATCTAAGCAACAGAGACATAAATCTTTAAGACACTGAAAGATTTTAGTAAAAGATATAGGCCATTGGAAATGGTACATACAGCAGCATGCTCAACAGAGCTGACACACAAGCTTCTCCAGGTGTTCCTCCAAAACCTTCTGAGTTCATTAGCATTCATGGGGTAGGTACAGCATGATAGAGAATTCTTAAATCTGCCAGCTAAGAATTTGCACAACTGAAGTGCTTATTTTCTCTTGGAGTGAGACTAGTTAAGAAATCATTTATTACAACAGAAGGAAAAAAAACCCAAAACCGAAACAACCAAAAAATCACCACATTTTAAAGTTACTTTTTCTGTAGCCTTGGTGATTTCTCCATTTAAGCTGACTGATACTGACACACAAGCTTCTCCAGGTGTTCCTCCAAAACCTTCTGAGTTCATTAGCATTCATGGGGTAGGTACAGCATGATAGAGAATTCTTAAATCTGCCAGCTAAGAATTTGCACAACTGAAGTGCTTATTTTCTCTTGGAGTGAGACTAGTTAAGAAATCATTTATTACAATAGAAGGAAAAAAAAACCAAAACCGAAACAACCAAAAAAACCACCACATTTTAAAGTTATTTTTTCTGTAGTCTTGGTGATTTCTCCATTTAAGTTGACTGATATCTCTCTTCCTATATTCCCATACTGTCTATGCTAAAGATTATTCAGAACACAGATGTAAGAGTATCGCAGGAAAGGTAGAGCAGAGGATTTTTCAATGGTTTCATGGTACTATTGGGAACTAATTTACTTTAAAAAAAAATAGGCGAAAGACACACACAGACTATGAGGTGTATTGAATAGATGGATTCTATCCTCTTCAAAACCAAATCCCTAAAATAAAGCAAGTATTTTTATATTCCTGCTTTGTTCCTGATTTCAAGGGGACTTCCCACACCATAAAGTATATGGAAGCTTAGAGAAGTTAAAATATATCAGACAGCAGAACATGTCAGAGAAAGGAAAAACTGAAAAGCAGTTGAAAGAAGAAGAGGAAAATCTGAACATTCAAGAGGGATCAGAATGCCACGAAAGACAGACAATTGAGGAGACAAAGAACTTAAGTAAGATAAAAAGACACAAAAATTAAAAAAAAATCAAGCGAGAGAAATTTTTAGCCAACAAGTTAGAAGTAGAAAAATAAAAAACAAAAAACAACAAGTATTCAGTGAGAACATGAAAGTTGGAGAGATTAAGTTAACACACAAAAAGACAATGATGGCTAGTTATTATGTATGGATTCATACCACATGTGGCCATAATAGATATCTATATACTTTTCAATAGTGATTTCATTCATCTTTCAAGGAGGTAAGTAAGAATTTCTTTGGAGGCTTTAAATGCAATGTGAGTAAAATACCTCAGTCCTCAGTTCACTGCTGTGTACAATTGAAAATGGTTACAAAAATCCACATTTAAAAACAAAACAAAACAAAACAAAACAAAACAAAACAAAACAAAACACAAAAAAAAACAAACAAATCTCTTTCCTATTTCATAATGCAATAATGTCTGTCTAATAAGACATACATATAAAACTTCTGGTTTATGAGTTGTACATGGTCTCACCTCTTACACTCTGCATCACCTGTATGTTTCATTGCAGATGTGATGCCATGACTGCATCCATATAAGGTTGTATCCATAATCATAGAAGCATAGAATCATAGAATTATTAAAGTTGGAAAAGACCTCTAAGATCATTGAGCCTGAACATCAACCCAGCACCACCATGATCACTAAACCATGTCCTAAAGTACCATATCTACACATTTTTTTAACACCTCCAGGCATCATGAATCCACTACCTCCATGAGCAGTTTGCTCCAATGCCTCACCACTCTTTCAGTAAAGAAATTCTTCCTACTGTCCAATCAAAGTCTCCCCTGGAGCAACTAAGCCCATAAGTTGCAAAACTGTGTGAACACTAGTTCTTCATGCACAAAAGTGGTTCCAGAAAGTTTTTACCTCTCAGACTTTGAGAACTGACTGCAAAATCCATGCCTACTACTGCTTTATGAAATCTCCTTGTAGGTTTATGCATATTTAAGTAAAGGCTGGTTCTAATCTGAAAATGTGAGCCTACTTATCTTTTGCATGCTTACACATCCTGGTAGCAGATGTTGGGGAAACACTTGAAAAGAAGAAAAAGCTTTCCATTTTTAACAGAGTGAATTTCAGAACAAAGTAAGCGACACATGGACTTTTAATGATAATGTTTGCCTACAGTAAACAGCACACTTGGTAAGTCCTGGCTTTATTTGGGCTGCATATATATAATTTCTAAAGTACATTCTACAAAACGAAGAAAATTCCAGTAAAGTACACTTATGAATGAGTAAACAGTGTAAGGGATTAGGGAACTGACAGTCCTGCAGTACAACCCAGTAATGAGCCATCTAGCTGGATTTGGAAAAATTTTAATTTAGCATAGTGAGCTCTCCCCTTGTTTTCACAGTAAGAAAAAGCACTATGATTTATTTATTTATTTATTTATTTGAAACTTTGGAAAGTAGGATTTGAGCTCTAAAGCCAAAGCATGCAGGGATTTTTAATGCAGTGATTTAGCCACAATTCTTTGTATTCAGCATAGCTGAGAACCTCTGGAATACCAAATATTCCCAGAACTTGAAGTACAGCAAAGTGAGGAATACATACATATACATACGTGCATACATACATACATATATATATATCTCATATATATAACTAAATGTATATAAGAATTTGAAAAAAAAATGGAAAAAATGTAGTGATAGACAATATGACCCAAACTTATGCAAGAATTTACTAAAGACAAGCTGGAGACATAAGCATAATTAATCTATTTAAGTGCAAACAACTTTTAACCATAATTTAATGGGCCTGTGCTACCAAAAGGAAACCAGGAAATGCTCTGAAACATCTGGTAATACAATCCTGGCAGAGAATATCCCAAGTACAAGTAATGAGCATGAGAAAACCTTCCACTTCAGAGAACCTGGTGTTCAAGTGATTGTCCTTTGATGTGAGAACCTGTCTCTGGTCTAGAATTATTTGAATAAGAACATATGATAAACTGTAGTGGCTGGACTACTGTGGAGTAGTTGTGTCCTTCAAACAAGAATTACCTTAGCCAAAAAACCTTTTTCTCATTTTTGGTGATGGTTCTTATTCTATGGTGACGGTGTCAAAATCATAATTTTTGTGTAGAAGAACTAAGAGCGCTCATGACAGCAAAAGACAACCATTTGAAGTTAATTGTTAGTACACCATTTAGTTTTACTGCAATTCTCCATAATTTAGTGCTTGAAATGGAAGTGCTAGGAAGTATTGTGTAGATTTTAAAATCTTGGCAAAATTGTCACTTCTCTTTAAAAAAGATAGAATGTTTACATTCAGGCCAACAAAGTATTATTCTCACTGTTCTGGGTACTTTCAGCTTTTGTCAAACTAACCCCAAAATATGGTTTTGATCACAACCTGCATTTTACTATGCACCCATGTCCTTAAAAAGCTGACCATGAGATGCCACTGTCTTTGTAGAGTATTCCAGGATTAATTCTATTCATGCATTTCCTTTTCTGTGTACTCCATCAGTACTTCATAGAAATTCTTTACACACTAGAGACAGAGTTCAGTGATTACAGCAAATTATATGTTGATGACTCTGTATATAGACAGTAATCCTTGTAAGATAATCAGTTGGCTGTATTGTTGTATAAGGTCAAGTTCAGGCTGTTCTCCACTTGGATAAGTACCCTTTAGAAAGGTACTTACATTCCTTTACTAAATCTGGCTATTTCCATTCTAACAAGGCCAGATGCGAAGAAAAGAGTTTCTGACTGGTACTGTGGGCAAAGTATAAACTTAGGTGAAAAAATATCTCTTTTTAGGAATGCTTTCCTCAGGAACAATAACCTTTCTAAGTAAAACTAATAAAATTTGGTGTCTCATATTGAAATTGATGTTATAATTTATCTGTGTCCAGAAGAATCTTCTACAGCAGAAGCATAGTGTTTGTGTGTGGACTACCCCACACTAAAAGCAGTTTATATTGTGTCTTTTATCAGCTGTAATATCATCAGAATTACCTGAGAATTCCTACTTCTGTCTGAATGGGGCACAACTCACTAATATTGCCACTGCTGATGGCTGTTAGTGCATTTTTTTTTGGCAACAGAGATGCAATTAAATGCTTGAGAGATAATGACCACAGACAATTACAGAAAACACCTAGTCTTCTGTTTTTTTATTAATAATTTTTATTGGACTATAAGAAGACCAGTCAGCATAACATGCTATTCAGCAGGTGATGCAATTTCATATAGAGAAGTCACTCCAGAGTTTAAAAATCACATCTAGCAGAAACCTATTGCCCTGTTTATCTGTGATAAGTTCTTAAGACCTTCACCACTCGGCTTTTCACTTGGTTGCCTACTTTTGTTGAATCTATCAGTCAGATTTGACATATTCTGCAGTTCACAAGTCGCCCACACTTTCAATTAATTGAAGCACCAGGAGTGTGGTCATTAAAATTATTAGGTTTGCGCTTTTAAAGTTACTTTTTTTGCCTCTCTTTTTTCTAATTCTTAATTTGTAGGTATTGCTTGTGTTCTCTAATAAAATATGAAACTACGACTAAGGGAAATTTAGCAAACCATTTTAATCAGGAAATCTTGATAATCTCATTCCGTAAGGATGGTTCTACTCTTCCTCTTTTTGTCCACGTGTAGAGAACTTCCAGGGTAACCAGTCTGGGGCTCTGTTTTAACAACTCCCTTGATCTTGCAAACCCTAGATAATATCATCTTATATGTGAAAATACTGGGCAATTTGTGAAAAAAAAAAATAAAATAAAATAAAATAAAATAAAATGTAGTAAAAGTTCTTTTTAACTGGGAAATGACAATCTGAACTTTATGGTTTTGGAACAGAACTGAATGCAAAGGTAATACTTTCAGTTAAATAAAATATATTTTATTTTCTAGATCAGTACAAGATTAAATTGATTTGAAGAATTAACAGTCAAGAGCACTATACATTTTGTCTTTTTTTAAAGTAGGATGGGGTTTTGCATGTAGCTTTTAAAAATTTGGATATGATTCTATCCCTCATGAAAAGAAGTGCCCCTTCTGTTGGCCGATGATGTGAACATGGACAGAAGAATACATCATGTTTCTAAAGGTCTGCAGACTTGATGCTAATGGAAAGTAATATACAGCAATCCATACCATTAGGTTTTTCCTCTTCCAGATATATGACAAAAATTGTAGGTTTTGCTTTGCTTGCTTTTGATTATGTTTTACTTTGCCTGTAGGTTTTCACTTTAAAGAGAAGCATTTGTATATGACATTATTAATCATAATATATGATTATAAAGTGCTTAGCTTACATAGTCAAAACTGCTATCTCATATTACACTTATTGCCATCTATTCTTTATTACTTTTGTAACAGGTGGAGCGCACAGTAAATTTCATTCCTGATCTCATAAATGCAGCCCACATTCTCACATTATTAAGCAGATGAAGGCTGAAATAATGACTTGCCAATTTGTTGAACATCTGCCATTGTGCTAGCCATAACTCTGAACCTACGCATTACTCCATATTGTAGATGCAGACATGTGCAGACTTTGGGAAAAATAAATTGCATTATCCAGAACAGCTTGAAAGACCTTCCAGTTGGAACAGGCAGGAATGTGTATAATTACTTTTCCTCCAGAAATATGAAAAATGGCATTCCAACATGCACTGGTCATACTATGAATATTCAATTTCTATTTTTAAATTTTTATTTATTTTTTTTTTTTGCAATGATCACACAGAATTTTGAAAAATAATCACTTTGAATTTAAAAATAGAAACTCAACATCACCCAAACATTTAATTAATTTCAAATATAGTTTCGCATGTGTAAGTGAAAGTATTTCTACATGATAGGTTGAAATGCAAAAAAAAAAAGCATGTTAAATACTGAGTTACCAATATTGAAGATGCACAACCAGAATTCTCTTACCTACAGAGGTGAGAAGATTAAAGTGTGAGACTCTTTTCTGTACATCAAGTGCCTAAAAGGTATGGTGTGAACGACTGAAGAAGAAGAGCAGGTTGGTTCACAAGCAGCAGAGCTAACCATGCTTGGTCACTCATGGCAAGCATATTTCATTCCTTAATCCTCCATAACCATTTTTCAATGTCTATTTTGAGAATCTTGGCCAGTCAAAAAACAGCATGGGGCCTTACTGATGTATTCAGGCTAATCATTCAACTACACACTTGTTGATTGCCTTGCTATATTTACATGCTACATACACTGATTACTGTTGGTCAATGTATACTGGGTAACTACACACCTTTTCATCAAAATCTCTAATTCAGATTCTTGACAAAACTGAGATAAAAGAGACTTCTAATCTCAAAATTCAGTTAAAACTCAGCAAGCTCTTCAATTGTTATTAAGCAGGGACTGATAGATAACCATTAATACAACCACATCAGCCTCCTTTTCTTAGCATAAATGAAAAAAAGGGTATAATCCAAAAATCATGTATGTTAGCCAACCTCGAAAACCTAGAAATGGACATGAATTTTTGAGTATCCTCTTGCATCTTGTTTTCAGGTGTCATAGGGTCATAAACCGCCAAGGATTGTAGTCTATAACACAAGTTTCCTAAAGGGAAAATATATCCTTGATTTTTTCCCAAGTATGATTTTGAATACTTTGAAGCAAATTGTTATTGAATTCACAGCATAAATAGGATGAAAAAGAAGTCCCACAGCTTACAAATCATGTTGTGAACACATAAAAATCCATTTTTTATGTGAAATCAAGGGGAAAAGATGGATGCTTATCATATTAGAAAAGCAGACATAGGAAATGTAGCAATATATTTTGGGTTTGGAGAAAAAAACTATATTTTGCTATTCAAAGATAGCCTATAATCAAGTCTCAATTGTTGTCATTGGAGGTTAGAAAACATCTAATCTTAAACACTTATTGAATCTGCAGTTGTTTGGAACCAAACATTTAAGACACTGTACTAAATGCATCGGGCATTTGCAATGAATTATTTTCATTTACAGATTTTTGTTAGAAGAAGAAAATTGAGATGCCTTGACAGGCCTTAAATGCTAGAGAATAGAATAGGGACATTGGTATAAAACAGCAGGGACTTGCCTGCCTTTTATACTTTATGTGAATGTTTCTTAAACTCCTATCTGTTCTTGCAATCTGCCAGGAAAAATTCCACATATCCAATGCCAAGAAAAGTCACACTATATTCTCTTTAAATATCAACAATCTTTTGTGATTGGAGACTTTTAAATATTTTTTTCTTTCTTTCTTTTTCGTGTTTCAGGTCATGATGGCACTTCTGGTTAACATTTTACGTTTTGATATGGCTTTATACTGGCATTTAGCACAGCTCAAGAGTTGTGCACTTGTCAAAACAATAAAAATCTGCAGCCTATATGATTTTTTTTAGAAATGTGTGTGTATTGTTAGCATCAATAGGAAAGACAGTGACAGTGGAGTATAAAATAAAAGTATAGTTTTTCTTTGTAGGTATCCAGCAGAAGGCATCTCAATTTAATACAGTAATAAAGATTAAATTACAATATTTTAGTTGAAATGAGGAAATACATGTCCTAATATGTGGTGGGCCAAACCAGTAATAATTTTAATCACGAAAGACATTTAAACAGCATGATTCCATGCAAATGCATCAGAATCTTTTACTGTCAGTTACTGGCTAAGCTTTTTTAGGTAGATTATTGTAGTGAGAGCAGATGGTCTCAGTTTATGCCTTTTGTTCTGCACAATTATTGATGTGGATGTTAATATGAGACAATAAGTGGGCTATTTTTTGTCTATAATTGACACTAAATGGGTAATATTGAGGAAGCATTATGACTAGCTGACAGATTCAAATCCATGTAGTCCTTACTAAAAATCACGGAAGTTCAGAATGTTGTAGCCAAATTACCACCATAATTATCCACACACAAAAGAGAAACAGAACAAAGAATCAGCAGGGATAAAAATCTTTCAAGGGTATTTATTATCTGCAAAGTACCACATACAATAAAATCTCAGAGTGGTGGCATTCAAGCACCCACCCATCCTCAGGTACCTACAGTTGTATATTCACCCTGACATGGGCATGTGATCTACCCCCATAGCTGCTGTAGGTGTTGTGCACAAATACCTGCTGATGTACCCAAAGTCAGTCTCTGTGACCATATTTCCACCCTGGAAGATTTAAGTTTTCACCATATCTTTGTATCTAGCAAACTGCCAGATGAAACCAGTTCAGCCTTGCTGGTGATCAGCAGCATTTTTTACTTTCTTGTTTCAGAGTTGTTAATGGTGAGCAAATGAGAATCAAGAAGCCCAAAGGTCTCCTGTGTTTGTTTTTCAACACAGTGAATGCTTGAAATGTGGGGTTTTTTTACACAGCTGGCAAGAAGTGAGAATACACCTATTACAGCTATGACAAATCTATGTTTGGAAGGTTTTAGGACCAGGGTAAACAAATATCTGTCAGCAACCTCAGAGGGAAAACTGATGCTGCCTGAGGCACAAGAGATGGACAAGATAATGCCTTGAAGTTCCTTCCAAGCCTATTTTCTATGCTTCTATGAAAACATATTGTAGTAGGCTTTGACTAAGAAAAGAACCCCACTGAATTTAACTTGGTATTTGAAAGTTTTAGTACATAACTGAAATCCACAAAACTTTCTACCTCACATAAAAATCTGTGCTAGTTCAAAGTTAATGAGATACAGATATTAAGCATATGTATACATTTGTTAGATGCACCTTGATTTTCTCCTTAAACTTAGCTTTAGGAAGAGTATAAGGTATTAACTACATGAGGTGGATCCACTCTGATTTTAACAGTCTGTAATGAAGAAGAAAAAGTGTCTTTTTAACAAAGTTAATATGAAATTCTGATCTTATTCTTATCAGCAGAGATTTGATACTGGCTTTCTTTTTTTTTTTTCCTTTTTTTCTGTGATGTTTAATACAGGTGAGTTTTCCTACCGATGAAACAAAGTGTTCTGCATTTATAAACCAGATCACCAGTAGATGTTTTATAAGTTTTTAAAACATAATCATTTGGATCATCTGTTTTTGGGGGTTGTTTTGTTTTGTTTTTTTTCCTGGAAGCCTTCTCCCCAAGGCATTTCAAACTGAGAGAGTCATCAGACTGTCTGCAAAGAAAGTCAGTGCAGTTCTCCTTTTAGCACCAGGACGCTGAAAGATATTTGGATTCCACAACCACACACAAGTTCTAGGCTTACAAAAATCACTAAAATAATGTTTTGACATGATCTCTCTGTGCTTTTGGCAAATCACAGAACTTGTCTCAGTATTCTGTATTTTTGTGAAGGTGGATTATTAATCTTGTTTACTTTAGACAGTAGGTTGTGGAATATAATTTCAAAATGTTTCTGGAAGAAGCTTCCATAAAAATGTGTGATGCACTATTGCTATTATTGCATTGCTATATAAGACATTCTAATTTCAAATATCTTGATGCATTCAGTTAAAAGTAAGTAATCTGTACTGTAACACATGCTTATGTTAGATACTCTGCAAACAACACAAAAACACTTCATAGGCTTCTGATATTCATACTTTCTGGCAGCTGGACACACTTAGCCTTCATATTCTTAAGACAGCTGTATATTTTACTAATTCTGCTGTTCTTGTATGAAGTAATTCCTTAATGATAATGTGCCTTTACATTTAAAATCTCATCTTAGGCTATTATGAATTTCTGGGCTATCCTGAGGGGGTGTAAATGGACATATTTTGAGAGAGCTTGGTTCAGTTCAGTGGAGATTTGTCAACATGCATCTGCCTGGTAGTTGGTCACTTATTTTCAAAGCAACATGTAATTTAGGAAGATCAAGAATAGGTTTTGTAAATAAGTACTATGATATTTACCTTTTCCTCAGATGACATCTAAAATATGCAGTCAACAAGAGAATGATTATTTATTATGATGAGACATTACATACTGGATTATGGAGAGAATTCAACTAAAAGTGAAATTACACTATTTTGTTCTGCTGCATTCAGTTTCTGAAAGATTCATCTTTTAGATGAAAATTTGCTATCAAGGGAATTGCAGTTTGGCTTTGCATTGAATTTGCAGTGATTTACCTTGTGTGTATCTAGGTCTATGATTTCATTGACCCTTACATGAAAGCTATCAGTAAAAGTACAAGGTAGGGACAATGCCTTGGCTGATGTCATTGATTTAAGTAGGAATCTGTATACTTGCACTTGTAAACAGATCTTTATATTTTATTCAATTAAAAATCTCATCCTTTGCATATCTAATTTATTTTTCTTACTTGATTGGACTTTTGGTTTCTAGGAGTTTGTGCATGTAAATGTTAAGGTTAATTATGACCGATAAACATGATCAAAGTGATTTGTAAATTGAAACTCAACTGCAGATTAGTGATACAAAGCCGCCTTTTATTTCATGTGCATATTTTTCTGCGCTGCATATCATCAAAGAGCAGGATGACAGAAGGCTTACAACTTCTCACTTTAAATGAAAATTCACATAATAATTAATTTTATGTGTGTTGAAAATTACACTCATCTAAGTTTTGGCGACATCCTCTGCTTTTTTAAATAATGTCATATCAAATAAAATTCAAATCTGTCTGTTTCAAATATTTTTATTTTATCATTAAGAGACCGCTCTGTAATTATTTGTGTAGTGTATTATGTACTATGTCACCTGCTATTCCAGAAGAGTTTAAATAATGTAATTTATTATCTTAAAGCCAAACAAAAATAAAAGGGAAGTTCCTTCTCTCACTTGTCTTGCTACAGGAGAAGAGAACATATTTCAGACTGTAGATTATGAAAGGAAGAATTTTGAGCACTTCTGAATGGGTTTTACCACAAATACAGCTCACAGTTGTGAGAATTGGCCAGTCATATATCCAAAAGAGATTGACAACCATCCTGCACCCCATCTCTACAAGGTAAAAAAAATATTTTAAAGAGAAGGACTGAGTAGATGGAATTATGCTATTAGCCCAACAGTGTTAACATAGAAAGGAGTCTTTTTCTGCAAAAGCTCCAGTGGACATCAGTAATGCTTTGAAGGGAAACTAACCACAGATCTACAGCTGAGATTTTTACTTTTCTTGTCTGCAAGCTGTTCTTACTTGATTAGCTTCTTTCGCTTTTGATAAGATTTACAGAAGTGAATCTTATTAAGTAAGTATTTCTAAGCAGTGTATAGGACTTTAACGACATTTTCGCTGGGAAAAACGTTATGCATACACTGTAGAAAAGGCTCTCGATGCTGTGTTCTACTATCTCCCATAAGATCCTTACAAAGAACTTGATTAAGCATGGGCTAAATGAGAGGATAATGAGATGAACTGAAAACTGTTTAAACGACTGAGCTCAGAGGGTAGATCAATGCCCAGCTGAAGGGCAGTAACAAGTGGTGTACCCCAGGGGTTGAGACTGCGGTAAATAATGCTCAACATCCTCATTCATGACCTGGGTGATGGTACAGAATGCGTCCTCAGCAAGCTCACAGATGAGACAAAACTAGGAGGAGTGGCTGATACACCAGAGGGACCACGACAGGCTGGAGAAATGGGCTGATGGAAACCGTATGAAGTTCAACAAGGGGAAATGCAAAGTCCTGCACTGCACTAGTGATAACCTCAAGCTGGGGAACAGCTGCCTGGGAAGCAGCTTTTCCAAGAAGCAGCTTGGAGTTCTGATAGACAACAAGCTGATCACAAGCCAGCAACATGCCCTAACAGCAATAAAAATCCAACAGCAACCTGGGCTGCATTAAGAGGACTTTTACCAGCAGGTCGATGGAGTGGATCCTTTGTCTCTACTGAGCATGGGTGGAACTGCATCTGGAGTGCTGTTTCCAGTTCTGGGCTCCCCAGTGTACAAGTTATGTACTGACTGGAGCCAGTAACTCCAATGAAGGATTGCTAAAATGATTAAGGCACTGGAGCATCTTTTATATGAGAAGAGGTTAAGAGAGCTGTGACTGTTCAGTCTGAAGAATAGAAGGCTCAGGGGGATTTTGTCAATGTATATAAATATCTTATGGAAGGGAATGAAGACAAGTGAGGCTGACTTCTCAGTAGTGGTCATCAACAGGACAAGAGACAACAGGCCCATGAAATTCTATCTAAAAATCAGAAAATACTATTTTTGCTGTGAGTGTGGTCAAACAAGTTGCCCAGAGAGGCTGTGGAGTCTTTATCCATGGAGATACTCAAAACCCCAAGAGGACACAGTCCTGGACAACCTGCCCTAGCTAGTCCTGCTGGATCATGTGAAGTGCTGGGGTCTAAACTCTAAGCCCTGGACATATGGATGATGTCCACAACCAGGCAGAAGAGAAAAATCTCTTGGTTATCTCTTAAGACCTGGCCAACCTTGGGTGAAAAACAATTAGGAAGCCACTACCAGGTGCCCTGCCTTTAGAATGTCAGGTGTCCCACCTCTAAAGTTAACAGTATAAAGGCTGTCTCTGCTTGCAGTGAATGGGGTGGTTTATATTTGTAGTGGGTATGCTTTGTAGGGTTTCCAGTTATTAGAGGGCCTCCCCGATTGTCTACTACAAGTGGAATCCCCAGCAATGGCAGGGTCACATCACAACCAGGACAGGAAGAGGATTATACATGTAATGATGCTGCTTCTTGGCCATTACTATATGATTGGAATTTGACTGATTTGGCCTTTCTCCTATGACCTGGCTTCTGTCTTGGCTCACTCTTTTCTTTGGTTTGTCATATACCATGAGTGAGTGCACCAATCTGTTTATTCCTCTGTTTGTTACACACCTCATATCTTTCCTGTATACCCCAGAATGGGATGGAAGGGTCTGGCCTATATGCTTCCTATTGATGACAGTGTCATTCCT
>NW_008623444.1:0-7041 GCF_000691845.1 Merops nubicus | reverse complement strand
ACATGCTGTCAGCAAAAGAGCATGTGGGTTGGACTAGATGATCTCAGGAGGTCCCTTGAGATCACAGAAAGGCTGAGATTGGAAGTCCTACACAATTGCTATGTTCTTTACATTTCACTTCAGTCTACCACTACAAAACATTTCCTTAGCAGCAGGGCATCTTTTATGTCTTCAGAGGCAAATTTAGCCCTTTACTGCTTGCAGTAAGAGGCAAAAGTTCTGCAAGTGAGAATTCAAACAAAATTTGTAGAAACACTTCAGAACACACAAGAATTTTGAAAATAAAGTTTTTAGCGCAAGCAGAAGATGACATGAAGCCTTTAAAAAAAAAACATCTGTAACATTGAAAAATTATATGACTTAAAAATTTAGATAAGGTAGACAAAAATCCCTTTTGGAAAAAAAAAAAAAAAGACATCCACCAGAAAATCAAAAAGAACAAAATTATTTTAGTCAGGAACAGCTATCTTCTGCTTTTATTTACAAGCAACTGTGCTGTACAGTGGATATTCAAATTTGACATACTATCTATTCAGCCGACTCTGCAGCACTATCCCTTAAGAAACAATTCATTTAGCTTATGCAGAGGAATTCCCAGTAGCTATGTGAGATTCTTTAAAAATGTCATTTCAATTCTCTAATGGTTCTTTGGCCAGAGACAGTGTTCAAAGGGGATTTTAACAACATCTGGTTTGGATGGAAATCTTTCAATCTAAGCAGCACATGCCTGTTATCTTCTTGACAACTGTACATTCACTTTGCAGACACATTACCTTTGTGTCTAAAACAAAAAAAGAAAAAACTTTGCTAACACAACAAACATGTAGCTACTCTATTACTGCTCGTTTTCTTTTGGGTATAGAAGTCCTAACATTTGCCCTACCAATTTTAAGCACAGACCTGAACCTACTGTATCATCACTGTTGGACTACAGAAATGTTCTGCCTAAAACACATGTCTACCCTGTTGGATACCTGTCTACTATGAGACTTGGGAGTGTTTTTCAGCGTGCTCTGGCTACATCCTGCCTCCAGAACTGTATGAGAAACAGACACATGTCAGCTTTGCTCCCCATCAGTAAATAGAAAGCTCATAGTTGCCAAAATTGCCACCTTACACAGAAATCTAAGACCAACGATCCTTTCATCCCCATTTCCAAAGGGAAAGAAAACATTCCTGGAGATGGATAGTGATATTATATACAGAAAAACAATAACACAACACCATTGACAAACCAGACTTTGTAGGATGGTTGCTTACCAGCAGTAGTAGAGAGCACAGGTCATCCTTTCTCATTATCTGCAGAAGCAAACCTGGACTCACATGTTTGCAGGGAGCAGCATGTCATCCTCTCTGATGAATGACAAGGGATGAAGATGCTGATGCTCACCATAGAGTGTACCTGTCCCAGTTACTGAAGCAGCCTAATTCCCCTTCCTTTTGTCTTCAATCTTTGTTTACTACTCTGAGCATAAAACAAGCTATTTAACAAAGTCAGTCAGTCATTACAGTTTGAACTTCGACTGCCTAAAAAGGTGAACTTTACTTGCACTTTTTGCAAAAAAAAAAGTTTCTGAATTAGTTTCAAAATGACATACCTCAAACCTTGTTTTGCATCTTATCTGACAAAAATGAAGAAATAGAAACCAGAAGTACTCTTTCTGTGCTAATTCCAAAGACTTCATGAATGAATTACTCTTAGAAGGCATTTTTTTCTTATATAGCTCACATTTAGTGAACCTTCAATATACCTAATGTGGTGCAGTTAATCTGAAATGAATTAGCTCAAATGCAGTCATAAAATATATTTGTGTGCTTATGAGAGGAACTTTGTTGGATCAAAGTCCAAGACACACTAGAACATCTTCACAGTGAGATATAGATACCACACATTCCTAATATGTCTCTTTGTGATAAATCTTTGCATTTCACTATAAAATCTGGACACTAACAGGAATAAAAGGAATCCATCAACCCCAGAGAAATAACACTTCTGGTTTATGAAGGCTTTCTAACCAAACATCAAGCAGCACTAGAGATGGATCAAAGCACGTTAACAAAATCTATTGGCTTTTTGGCTGTGTTTCAGCATCCTGACACCTTATTCACTATGCTATCAACATTCACTATGTTATCAAGATAAACAGCTTATCTGTTTCAGAGATCGTTGCTTTTCTTTTTCTAATACAGTTAGGAAATAATTACCATTTTGTTTTACATTGAAAACTATAAGAAATGTGAGCATATCCTATGTATTACACTGCATATAGACTTGAAAATCTGTAGATGTTTTCGATTGATTTGAAACACCCATTCACTCAATTTTTTCTGAAATAGCTTATATACATTAAGGAAGGCCTCTGACTATTATGAGGCAACCTGTTTACTTTTAGTTTTAGTTATTACCATTAATACCTACAGAAGAACATGATGAGTTGACAGAAGCAGGCACAGAGATGCTCAGGGGCAGGGGGGTACACGCATGGGACGCAATAGCCATCATTCTTTACAGGCAACATTGCATGTCTTTTACAGCAGTGCTCAGACCTAGATATGCTTGGAGGAGGAAGACAGCAGGTTCAGCTTCCCCTTGCCTTTGCTCCTTCCCCTAGAGTTGCAATCTTTCTCCTGTTTCTGTCAGTCATCTCCTTTTCCAATGCTGTACACGCTGCAGGTGTGTGAAGTCCCCTCGCATACCTAAGCAGGGATTGCTAAGGTGATGTGGCACTGGGCCGACTCTTCAGATTACATTTCAAAAAGCATCCGAGTATAGTGTTGTAGCTGTGATTAACAGCAACTAATTAAGTAGTTAGATTTTGTCTTACATACTAAAAAGCAAAGCATCATCAGGAAGGCAGCTCAGAAAAGCTTCAGGAAACCCAAAGGGAAGTTCGAGAAAGAAGGATCAAAATGTTGTGGGGGTTTTTTTGTCGGTTTGGTTTTGGTTTTTTTCCCCCCTCCTCTCTCTACTTTAAAAGCTTGCCTGAAATGCTGTGCTACCAAGACCCAAAGATCAAGCCCACTTCTTTCCTTAGGAAAGCTGTGGCAACAATTTCCAGAGACGAGCGGGCCAGCCTGGCAGCCCACCAGAGCCAAAAAAGGGCTCCCGTTTCCCCAGTCACTGCCTGTGTCCCTCCCGGCTGCCAGCTGCATGCACCCCTGGCTTGTCTTACACCCCTCCAGTCCTTGCCAGACCCCTTACGGAGCCTTCTGACCTCAGTAACTCAAGGTTACTCAGGTTAAAAAAGAGGATAATTGTGGATTAATTAGATGAATTGGGTTGCAGGATTTCCAGCAGCATAGGGTAGGGTTAGAACAATATACCTGGGAGCAAGGCAAGGCACATTTGACTATCCCTTTCTAAGAACTGTGAGACTGAAATGCTCTGCAAACCTCAGCCTAAGCTGCCTCTTCAAATCTGACAGAAGACAGCAAGAAGAAAGAGAGTGACCAATTCCAGACTTCCAGATAATTTCTGCTGTTTATACAGTAAAAGGATCTGCAAAGTCACATCACTTCCCTCAAGTAAATAAGGTCAAGTGATTAAATAATAAGTACATTGTATTACTAATGTAATAACTGTGATTTATTAATAATTATAGTCAGACTCCATCCTCAAATAGAACAAATAGAGCATTTACATGAGTTAGTATAAGACGATTAGACCAAACTTGTGGTCTTTGGGGCCTAAAAACCCGATTAGATGCTTATGAAAGTTTTTTGGTTGATTCATTCCTTCCTCTCCCCGCCCACTCTCTCAGCTTACTCATTTACCCTGCCTTGCACATAGTTTGTGACAGGCAGAGTGCCAACAACATCTGTACATTAAAAACTATGCTTAATATAGCTCCAGTGTAAGAAAAAGACTGTTAGCACAGACAAAACCTAATGGGATGTGGTACATTTCTATCTTTATGCCCAGGTCAGGTACAGGTGACTGGTGTAGTGCCAAGTGATAGGGGAACCAGGTGGCTAATGATATTATATCACCATTTCAGACCAGGATTTCTAGTATCTACTATTTCACCAAGGTGTCATCACATCTACAGAAATTTAGGAATGCTCCTAGCCTTCATGACTTATAGTGCTTTATGTTAGCTTATACTCTGAAAAATGTTGACTGTGTTTCCACCTCTCCCTCACCAGGGAAAAATGTTCTATTTTGTTGAAAGATTATTGCAACAAACTGTTAAAAGTGTTCCTTAGATAGTGGCGGTGAATGTTTTATTTCATGTAGAACATGTAGAAGTGTAGAACTGATTTGCCTTTTTGTGTTTTGTTTACATTAGCAGTCAAATGGAAAGGTTTTGAAAACATGTCAACTTTGATGCAGCATTTCTGGAAGATGAAGAGAGGATTTGGGCAACTATTAACCAATTACTCTAACTTCTGGTTTCCTGGTGCCCCTGTGGTGGTCATATAGTATCATGCAGAAAAAGAAATAATCATAAAACATAGTATTTAATAATATTGTAAAATGTGGAACTTTTAGATCTCATGTTTTAGTGGCTTACTATGACCTTCTTTTACTTCCCCATTACTGATCTGTCTTATTTTATTAGCATAAATTAAATAAAATTCTGAATGAACATATTTGCAGTAGCTCTCTAGAGCAAACAAAATGAAATCTGCCAATTCATTTTGTAAATAGGCCTTGGTTACATTTTGCACTTACTCTATATTCATACTCCTTTAAGAGGCTTTGCAGATGGCAAACTCCATACAGACTGCTGAGGAAACCATAGAATTATCATGTGAAAATGTTCCCATAGTCACACATCCTCACTGATACTTCTGCATATTTATAAGCTTTTGGGAATTTGCACTGAGCACTTATCTCATCCACTTCTCTTCCCTCCCACCTCAACCCGCACAGGGACTAGATTGTCATTCATTTCCATTATCAGAAGTACTCTTGTGACTGAAAAATATGTTTTATCTTCAGCAATCATATGCTGCCACACTAAGTACCTTGCACAAATATTTATGTGAAGAATACAAAACCTCCACGAGCATTATCTTCTTTTCTAAAGATGAAAATTCCACAGTTTCAGTAAACTAAATGTGTATATGATGGACACAGCTCAAATGTTTGAGTAAATGACAAAGAAAAAACAAAAACAAAAACCAAAACACCCAAATTTTAATTGTGGTTAGTAATATTCTATTGAAAATCAAATATTTGAAAAGAAAGTCTGGAAAGAACTGGAAGAACCTTCTTTTCTAAAGATGAAAATTCCACAGTTTCAGTAAACTGAATGTGTATATGATGGACACAGCTCAAATGTTTGAGTAAATGACAAAGAAAAAAAAAAACAACAACAAAAAAAAACCAAAAACACCCAAATTTTAATTGTGGTTAGTAATATTCTATTGAAAATCAAATATTTGAAAAGAAAGTAACAGTCTGGAAAGAATTGGAAGAACCTGGATGCTCAGGATCCTTTAGTGCCCTCATAAAGAGAGCATTCCTGGCACTTCCATAGGTGTCAGTGTCCTAGCTCTTCCCACTGCTCATCAGACACCCATTTCATATAATGCCATTGTAATTTCTGGATACTGAAATTAACTGAAATTTGTTAGATGGACAAACAACGATACACCTACATTATGCATTTTCAATCAAGGTTTACCTTTGTATATTGGACAGGAGGGAAGACACGTATCTGCATGGCAAGAGTTTTATCAACGGGTTACAATGAAATTTAGATGTCTATGTTTGATGAACTCCTGTCCTTTTGAGAATTTTCTTTTAGACACTAGACATAATTTTAGATCAGTAAGAGGGGTAAAAGAAACTAGCTTATTCTATGAGAAATTTGGCAAATTACAAATTCATCAACTTTATCATTTTTTCCTGTTGAGGTAAAATTAATCTTGATGTTTCTGTAGATGTTTGTGTTCACTTAGTTTGCATCCCTCAGTATGGAATTCAGATCACAGATCTTGCTTGTAAATGAGGCCTGGAACTGTCAAATTCTTTAATGCATGAGATTTTATGTAAGTGTCCATTTCCAAGTGGAGCACTCAAATGTATGAGTTACTTTTCCATGTAAACAGTTACTGGATGAGGACCCAAAGGAGATTTTACACACCAGCATTTTATTAATTTATGTTGTTCTGCACCAACTTGGTGGATTATGGAATATGCTTGTGGACTCCTCGAGCAAGTGGTTATTAAGGAAAACATCAGCACAGCTGAGCATGGATCTGCAACAGTGACAAACACATTAGCTTATTCAGCATCTTTAGCCTGTGAATTGATGCATACTTATGCATCTGAAATGCAAGGTTTAAAACTGTCAGTCATGCTCATTTATTACAGACCTCCCAAAGCCAGCTGTCTAAGGAATTTTCAACAATATTTTTTTCAGTATCGTACTGATTTTGCAATAATCATACAGTTGATGAAGCCAACATACGAATGTTGGAAGATGTGTGCCTAACAAATCATGTAATATATTTGCCAACAGGTAACAACACCAGTCAGCTTTTAGGAAACCTGCAGTGGTATACAACTTCCTGAGCATAAAGGTTTGCCCTGATTAAGACCAATAAGCAACAAAGCAGTATAAATTAAGCTGCATTTCTATCATTTCATCTAGTGACCACAGAATGCTATACAAGTAACAGGGATTAAACAAGGAGATCAAATTGATCCTTGTGCAATGTAAGTTTCTAAGTTAGGCATCAACTGACAGAGGTGCAGTTTTGCAGGTGAGATAGAATCATAGAATGTTTTGGGCTGGAAGGGACGTCTGGAGGTCATCTGGTCCAACCTCCCTACACAAACAGGGATATCTCTACCTAGGCCAGGTTGCTCAGGGCCCCATCAAGCCTGACCTTCAATGTCTCCAGGGATGGGGCATCCACCACCACTCTGGGTAACCTCTTCCAGTGATCAACCACCCTCATCTTAAAGAACTTTCTCATAATGTCTAACCTAAAACTACCCTTTTCTAGCTTAAAACCACTACCCCTTTCCCTGTCGCTGCAAACCCTTGAGAGCAGATCTTCCCCTATCTTCTTCATCCTGTCCTG
>NW_008623443.1:30775-31634 GCF_000691845.1 Merops nubicus | reverse complement strand
GGGGCAGGGCTCTGGGTCCTGGAAAGATCAAATGAACGTGGGTTTAATGCCTCAATTAAGGTTCATTCTGCCCAGCTTTAAAAAGTGATTTAGCCCTGCTAAGCTGCACCAGGTCAGAAGCAGGGATTGATGGTAAGTCTCATTTGAAAGCCAAACACATATGTTCCCATCATTAACAGTCCCTTTCCATTAATGAGAATAATATTGTTGGCTTATAATGTTGCTTTCATTTAACAACCAGAAAAGAATGAAATGCTTTCCTCTGATTTTGGTCTGGTGCCAGGAGCTGCCTGTAAATTCCAGATAAGAGTTCTCAGCACAAAGTTCTGATAAGGGAATTAACAGGTAAACTTTAAACTTTGTGTGAGGAGGAGACGTGGAGGAAAGGGAAAGTGTTTGTGATCCCTTTGCTGGTGTTGGCTTGCTCAATCTGAATCTCAGCAGAGCCAGCTGCCTGGATCCTCATCCCTATTAAATGTCTATACTGGGAAAAGACCCTTTTCCACAGCTGAGGTTAAAGCCTCATCTCAGTAAGGATCCTTCTTTTTCCTCTCCTTCCTATTTTCTTACCTCCCCAGAGACCATCCTCCGTACTATTCTTAGCATAGCTCTTCTCTTAAGTGGAAACTAATTCCCTGTCAAATCTTTAGGGTTCTTTCATTACTATTTATTTTTTTAATCACTTCACCTAGCCCATCCCCAAACCAGGACAATAATCCCCAAACCAGGACAACCATCCCTAAATTCAACCAGACCTAAAAATGAATGCATTGACTCCAGATGCAGGTCCCCTTCCAGATGCTGTAAGGATGATCACCTCATCATGGCCAGGATGAAATACCTGGATGAAATGTCTTCT
>NW_008623443.1:8350-30765 GCF_000691845.1 Merops nubicus | reverse complement strand
AAGAGTCTTGCACCTTACTTGACCACTTTGCCAGGGCTCAAGTTCATGAAAAGCTAAAAGTGATCCACTAGATTTAGGAAATTCTGGGACGTTTGAAACTTGGAAGAAGTGGATGATATAGAAATAAGTCCATTCCTACTAACAGTTCAAGCTTTATGTCCCTCTGGACACTTGGATAGAAATAAGTCCATTCCTACTAACAGCTCAAGCTGTACATCCAGAGGACAACTGTTTTAAGAGTGATACATTTCATTCATCTTTGGCCACCCTTTGGCTGGCCAGGTCAACCTCAGGGATATTTTTTCTAGCTCTCCTCTACAACTAAACACTCATTCCACTGCTGGAGAACCTATGCCCAAGGCAGATCACATGAACAGCTCATGATCAAGGAGCAAATTAAGGTCAGAAGAAGAATGAAGATTAGAGCATCGAGTGATCTCTCTGTCTAGCACTGAATCCTTGGAGTGGCTCCTATCCAAGTGCTCTGTGCTTAAGACTTGTAAAAATAAAGGGAAGATACAATCAGTTGGGAAAGAAGAAAATTTCTATGATCCTCCTATCACCCAACATATGATTTTGCCTATTACCCTCTGTTGCTGAAAAGGTGAATAAGGCACAGGAACAGAATGACTCCTCACCAAAGCACCAAGCTTTAGCAAACAGCTCCTTCCTTCTTTCAAATACAAGCACTTTTCTTCAGTAACTGCTGCCTGAGCCAAGCAAACCAACTTCGGTTTGAGGGCAAAATCCAGACAGCTCAAATAGAAACATCAGAGGTTTTCAGAGGCTAAAAGGAATTTGATAAGTTTGCCCAATACTGCTGTTGCTGGACTTTTATATCCTGAGAGGGAACACCAAAATAACATGTCAAAGGCCAGTCAAAACTAATTTCCTGCTCACACCAGAGCAGGCAAGTTGGGAATCCCACAGCTTTTATATGACCAGCAGCATTAATGCACCCATCTCTCAGCTTTAGGCCCAGTTAGGACCTCCAAGTTCTCAAAGTCTGGGGAAGACTGAAATCCTTGTCACCTTTGGATATGGCTCCTTAAGACTTATATTCTCCTTTTTGAACCCTAGCCTAATATTTCCTCAGAATTTCTGTCCTCTGCACTGCTGTCATCACATGCGTCCATCCCAGGAAACTCACTGGGCAGGAATATCTTGTTAAGACATCTATTATGGTTTGAAAAAACGCTGATTCATCTCAATTGAAATGCTTCAAAGAAAGAGAGCCAGCTTGATGAATTTCTTCTGTCGGGAAAAAAATTGAGACTCAGACAGCCTGTTTTACCTTCTTATTCAAAGTCATTTTGTTTTGAAATTCAAGTTGATTATAATGAAAATATTTCTTAAAATGAAAAAGAGGTCACACCTGAAACACTTTGATATCATCAAAATGAGGTATCGCAGGCAATTTTATTTTAGTTTTTTGTCAGCTCACTAAAGTCTTAGTGATTTTGACTTTTCATCCAGGACAAGAAATTTTAAGCCTCTGTGTTTCTTTCCGGGATGAGAAATCATTTATTACTCATTTCTAATAGAAAAACAGAACCAGCCTTTCAGTTTCTAGTTCTGCTTTGAACTGAGCCTGAGAGTTAACTAGAGTGATCCAAAGTTGTTAAAAACCAAGAGAAAAGCTTTCATATTTCAGACTTCAATCTTCCTCTGCTCCCAGCGGCCAGAGAAAATGCCATTAGCCTTGGAGGTACTTTTGGTAAATAAAGAAAAGGGGAAAAAGGAAAAAAAAAAAAAATAAAAAAAAAGAAAGAAGAAAAGCTAGTCAAAAGAATATTCTTTATCCTTTATTTTCCTCTCATATATGTATTATAAACCATTTTCTCAAAGGCGTGAAAGTGTCTCTCTTCAGCCCACGGAGTCAAGGGAGTCTGAGTTTTCAAAGCAGCATTTTGAAAGGGCTGGGTGGCTTTAAAGCCCATCTCAGATGGAGTTTTTCCCTAACACGGGGCAGTTCACATGGGTGTGTGTCAGTGTGAGGCTCCCCACAGAGATCCCATCAGCTTTTCTTATTAGGATGGGGTGAGTCTGAGGGAAAACAGCACAGCTCTGTCCTGGCTGGAATCTCCAACTACTACATCAGTACTCAGAAGGAAGGACAAATGCTCGCTTATCACATCCCCCAGGCTTTGAGTTTCTTGCTGCTTAGGTGTTTATTTGGAAGTATTTAGGATGGGGAGTTGTTCCAGGGCGGCTGGACCCCAGGTTCATCCCTGCTGTCCCTCACCAAAGGGATCGGGGATTTGAGGAACTCACTGGTGACTTTTGCTTTTATAGAGCCAGAGCTGCTGCTGATATTTTTACTTCCATCTTTGCTGCCTGTACCACAGTGACAGAACTGGCAGCTCTACAGAAGCTGCTGTTGTATGGAAAGTTATGTGGAAAAAGGCTATTTTGAGAAGTGTTGCCTGTAAATGAAGTCATGTGAGAAGCCCTCACTTGGGTCTCTGCATTTCTTCTGGGTAGTGAATCAGTGCCTATAGGAAAAACTGGCTGGGAAAGGAAAGGAAAGGAAAGGAAAGGAAAGGAAAGGAAAGGAAAGGAAAGGAAAGGGGAAGGGAAAAGGAAAGGGAAAGGGAAAGGGAAAGGGAAAAGGAAAGGGAAAGGGAAAGGGAAAAGGAAATGTTTTATTTCTTCTGGCAAAATCTGTCCATTGAGTAATTACAAAGCGTGGCAAGTTCTGCATTAAAATAAATTTATTTCCCAGGTTGCAAATATCAAAGTGAGAACTCTGAGTAATTTCCTCTATTCACTCTTATTAAAAAAAACCACTCTTAATAAAGAGGATCCTGTAACAAGTGCCATGGTCTCTTGTGGGTCCTGGTGGACCAGAGTCTTTCTCAAGTCACATGTAGGCTCACATCTCAGTAACAGCCATGTAACTTGTCTGGGATCCCTGCAGGGCTGCTCACAGGGACTTTAGGTAGCAGTGATTTGGGAACAAGCACTTGTTCAGCTGGGAAGTATCGTTTGCTATGAGGATGCTGCATCACCGCATCAGAAGTCCTTGTCTGCCTGCCAAGAGAAGGTCACAGTCACCCCACTCTGTGCCATGATGCACGGAGCAAAGGGGGGATTGTTGAGGTCTGCATGCTGTGTCAGTGGAGCTCTGTGAAGCAGCACCACAAGAGAAACATAACAAGATAGTTTGAATGCTTCCAAATAAACGACTCCCAGAGAGAGGCATCTGCTTCTGGCTCTCCCTGCTGAGTTCCTCAAAATTCTGGCAACACAATATTCAGATTTAAAGTCACTGGGAGCTTTGCAACCAAGTCAAGTTTGGGATTTCACCCTTTCTGAGAAATTACTTGCAAGAGCAGCCGTTGCAGCAGTGAGGAGAGCACGAGGGAGAAGGGAAACCACAGCACCCACTTGCTCAGTGGTGCAGGACATCAGCTAATGGAATGGCTGCTTTGCTGGCTAAAAAGCAGATTCCCTTTCAACAAGCTGCATCCAGGACTGGCAGTGCCACCAGATTCCGTTTTGGGTGGAAGAAGCAACACCACCATGCTTCTCCTCTGAAAGGAAATATGTAGAAAAGGCACCTCTGGAAGAGCACAGCGATGCTAATTTTATTGGCAGAGGAAAGACACTGATAAGCTTATTATTACCATTATGGCAAGGGTTCCACTGAAAATTAGGCTACTTCAGGGTTGGGTGCTGTTCACATTAGAGGGGATTTTCCCAAATTCCAAGGACTCACCTGCACACAACTCTAAAACATCTGGGTCTGGTGAGGTGACCATGGCCACTTGAGACATCAGTGGCAGAGACGGGATGACTCTGTCCCACTCCAGCTATGCACTAATTGCATCCACTTCCTTATTTTTCTTGCTGTGGGGTGCAAGTTGTGAGAGCAGAGCTGCTGCTGCTGGTGAGCCCCCGGGGAACTGCAGCCCCTCTCATGAACAGAGGTGGCTGAGCAGGAGCAACACAGCTCTCGATGGTGCTCACGATGCTCCCGCGCAGCCACGCTCGGGTGGCACTTCTGCAGATATTTACAGTTGTGCTCCTAGGGAGTCTGATAGTCCCATCTGGAACCATCAGAGCTCAGAGGAGGCTAGAAGGGGTTGTGGCAATTCCAAGCAGCAGGAGATGAATGTATGTGGCTTCATAAAAGCTGTTGCAAGGAGGTGACACAGACAGTCCTCATCTGCCCTCGCATCAGAAGCAGGAGAGGACACAGCATGGCTCCTGGAAGAGCACGCAGGCGTGGAGGGCTGTGTTGGGCTTGGGGGGCAGAGTTTGTGTGCACCTCCCATGCACACGTGTGTGCAGAACATGCCGGGCAGAGCCACTGCCTGGCCTCGTGCACCCACTGCTGGGGCTCTGCACTTGCTGCTGGGGACTCTCCTCCCCACCACAGCCCCATTCTGGATCATTAAAAATTCCCCACACCACAAGTGGTCACTACTCCCTCAAAGCCTGCTCCTTCTGGAGCCTATGCCATGTGCTTTCAGACAGCACAGGAGGCAGGACTATCAACAGGTTGGAGGACCAGGACTCTGTTTCCCATCCCTTTTGTGGTGCTTCAATTTCCTCATCCTGTTGTTACCAGCCAAGGATCTTGTGAAGGTGAATGCAATATCAGCTGAGAAATGTTCACAAATCCCTGGGGGAAAGGGCCGAGGACACATATAATGTAAAGAAATGAAATTAAAATTTAAAGCAGAGAAATAGTCCTCTTCTGAGGAAAGCAAAAGAGACTATGCTATTCTGGGCAGGAATAGAGAGCTGGGCAGGAGCTGGCACAGCCTGTCAGTGCTTGGGATGCAGTACCAGGGGTGGGAGCCCAGCAGCATCCTTCCCTGGCAGGAGCAGGTAGATCAGAGCACTCAGAACTTGTGGGTTTGCTGCTTCCTGATGCAAAATAAAATGAAAAAAAAAAGAAAAAGAAAAAGAAAAAAAAAAAGCGGCAGCAAATTGGAGGGGCTCCAGGAAAAGGAGATAAAGATGATTAAGGGTTTAAAAGGATTGACCTATGAGGAAAGATTAAAGGAACTAATTATGTACAGCTCAGATAAAGGATGAGTAAAGAGGTGATTTAATAACGGCCTGCAAATACTCAGAAAGGTGTCAACAGTAAGGAAGGGGGAGAAATTATTTAGAGTCCTTCACTGAGGAACAACACAAGTGATGGAATGAAAGGAGAAGGTGACATGGGACATTGGCACAATGCAGGCAAACCCAGACAATTCTTCAGGGAGCAGCAAGGGAGTTAGGAGCACAAATCCTCTGGAAATACTCTCACCTTCCATCCCTAAGTGATCAAAGAACCATTTTCAAAGGTATTTAGGTGCTTAAAGGTTCAAGGAAGTGCTTTAATAGGATTTTCAGATGCATCTAAGCAGGTTAGGCAACAGATTTCTATGGGAATTAGGCACTTAAATAGTTTCATCAGTTCTATCAGTTGCTTACTTACATCTTTACACAAACCCACTTGAAGGTCTGGCTCCAGGACTCATCAGAAATCCCCAGAAGGAGAAGATTAGAGCTGAATCCCAAGCTCCTGGATCAGTGTAAGGGTGGACTGGCTGATGTGCAAGATGACGTTTTGTAGGAACCCATCTTGCCTTGTCAGGGCATTGTGCATTGATCTGCACAGCCAATCTGAAAGTCAATGAGATTTCGACTCCCAGGCCCATTAAAATAAAAATTTAAAAATGCCTTTGGCACTTAAGCACCTTGGTCAGTTAGGTAGGTCTTTGCTGCAGAACAATGGTGGCTCATCAGTGTCCGAGGTGAACACAGGCACAGTGGAAAAGCCTCCCCAAAGCAGAATGTTCTCCCTCATGCTTCACTTGAGCGTGCCACCAGGTCTCCAGGGAAACGTGTCCTGTGTTCCTGTGTTGTAAATAAGTCACCCATTGTTTTCCTGGGGACAGCAGACATCCTTCTCCTGTGAGTGGTAGGAGTAATCAACTGGATGGAGGAGAAGTGAGAAGACATCAAAGGAGAAGCAGAACTGACAATGTAAACCCAAAGTCAAGAGCTTGCCAGGAGGAATGCCTCATCAGTGTTCCCAGCTAAAAGCACCATTAAACTATGGGGAGGAAATGGCAACTGTGGACTAAGGACAGGATATGTGAATTGAGAGCTGTCTCCTCAGTGTCTCATGCAGACACTACCCGAGACTTCAAGACCAATGGGCTGTCCAAGGAGCTCAGCCAATAATGCCTACTTGGCGAGGCTCTCCAGTGTGATGCATGAAGATTCACCAGGGTTCCCAAGGCTGCCCACTTGGCTTACTGCACCTACTGAAGTTCTCTTGTGCACCAAGGGCTCAGAGGAGGTTATTACATTTCCATCAAACACCCTCCAGCATCTTGGTGGGAGCTCCAGCCATGCATTGTAGATGGTCACAGTGAACTCACATCTCTGTCCCAAGGCCAGAAGCACAAAAAGCTGTGAAGGGCAACTGCTTTCTCACTGCTTCCAAGTATGCATGAGAAGAGAAAGAGAAGAGAAGAGAAGAGAAGAGAAGAGAAGAGAAGAAGAAAAGAAAAGAAAAGAAAAGAAAAGAAAAGAAAAGAAAAGAAAAGAAAAGAAAAGAAAAGAAAAGAAAAGAAAAGAGGCTGAAGTGTGATCTTACTCAATATCCAACCATTTGACTGTTACAGCTGCAAGTTTAGATTCTGAACGAGAATTCTGAACACAGTAATAATAGAAGGCAAGGTGAGAGGAGAGAGGTTGTGACTCACTCTTGTTATCATCCTGAAAGGTTTTTCAGGGCAAATACTCTAGCGACAGTTTTCATTAAACCACAAACTTGTCAATTTAGCTTAATATATATATATGTATTTTCAAGTAATTGCTTAAAAACAGGGAGGTATTTGAAAGAGTGGTTTAACCCTTTTGCAGCACTTGAGTCCACTCGAAATGCCATGAAAGAGGAAAGTTAAATACAAAGATAAATGCATAAATGGCCAGAGTTGCTATGGAAATGTAAGAGGATGGAAATTGAAAGTCAATAGAGGACTAACTTACTGTTCAATTTTAAAAATAGTCTTTCTATAGAGAAATGGAACATTTTTCAAATCTCTGTTGGCCTGTACTATACAAAATGGGAAGTGGTTTTGTGGCTGGGTACATCTATTTAACGCTGCACGCTCAGTCTGTAGATGGTATGGTCAATGGTAGGGACTCAGCTGGACCTTTTCCTCAGGTTAATGCTAATCTCCATCAGAGCTACAGAGCTGGTGACAGATGTCAGCCATGAAAAGCACAGGTATGTGGGTCAGACACTGTGGGATATAACCACAAATAATTTGCAGTGATTTCAGGCCACGTCTGTTTGTTTAATGACGTGGTTTCCCAAGGAAACGGGGCTTATCTGCTCGGGCTGGCCATCCCACAGGCACTGCAGAGCAGCTTTCTAAACCTGCTGGCCTGCAACCAGATTTGATGGAAGAAGAGACATCTCAGAGGAACTAAGTTCTAACAAGCTTCATAAGGGAGCATACACTCAAATTAGCACTTCTTCCCATCAGCATTCCGCTTTCCATCCCGCTCCCAGGATGGGATATGAGCTCAGCCCCTCTATCAGACACCAGAGAAGCCACATGGGAGACAACTGTAGGAAGCCAGCCTTCCTATGTTCCACTGCTTGCAAAGTGACTTGTTTTATTAAGATAAATGTAACACACTTCTCTGATTCCATTCAGAGTGGGAGAGAGAATTGTGTCTGAGCAGCGCAAAGCTCCATCCATGAGCAGCATAGCAAGTGGAAAGTGGGACTTTGCTTCCAACCTTCCACACTTACACTCCCCCTACATCACCAGATGTTCCTGTTGGTAGATGGAGTCACTCACAAAACATCTGGTGCCATTTTGGCATTGGCAGCCCAAAAATTCACTGCTCATTGTGTCCCGTGTCCCACGGACATGACTCTTTTAGTCCCTTGGTCTTCTCTGCCCATTTATTTTCCCCACCTCTTACTCAGAAGCTTCAGGGAACCAACCCAACACACAGCCCTGAGTGGGAGGGCAGAGCATCACTGGGACACACTCCTGCCCACGTGTCCCATGAGAGGGACCCCTGTGCCCCTCTCAGGAGCCTGGACATGTGTTCAAAGCACATAAGTCTCCCCCAGCAAGTCCCTGACAGCTGGAGGCACCTTGCTGACTTAGGTACAGCAAACCAAAAAAAAACCCCACATTGCAGAAGATGCTGAAATGCAGCTTTCCACCCCGAAGGGCTGGCACAGGCTCCAGGCTTGGCAAAATAATTCTGCTGCTTCCTTTTTTTCCCAGCCACACTCCCCAAGTCTAGCTCCATCCTCTTCTGCAAGGGGTTTGAAAGAATTCCACGACACCAGCAGGATTCTCACCATCCTCATCTCCCAGCCCGTTAGAAAAAGGCCTTTAAAAATAGATACATGCTGCTGGGTGGGATTTTCTTCTGCAGGTGCATTATGGAGCGGGATGAGATTCTAATCATAGCTCCCTGGCAGAGGGAAGGGCTCAGAGCTGAGCTGTGTGGCAGCAGCCTCATTTTCACAGCAGTGTCGTTCTCTCCTCTGGGTGTGATCATGGGGAGCCCGAGGAGAGCAGCCCCTTTGGTGCCCTGCTGCATCTGCTCTGAGCTGAGCTCTGGCACCGACCGAGGAGCTCTCGGACAGCTTGTCCCACTGGGGAGAAGGTCCCTGGCCTGGTGGGTGCTCTTCCTTCCAGCTAGAGGGGTAGGGAGAGAGGGATCCCCATCTGAACAGGGGCTGGAAATAAGAAAGATGGGAGAAGTAAGAGCTCAAGGCTTCATTTCCCCTACACATACCCATCCCACCATGGGTCACAGGCTCACTGACGTGGCTCTGTGCTCACCACTGAGGACTATCTCTTCCCCACCACAGCCCCATGCTGGCTCATCAAAAATTCCCCACACTATAAGACAAATGGTTTTCCCCCACATTAGTCAAAACCACAACATTTTTCTTACAGCAAGCTGCTACCACTCTGCTTGAGGTGTACAACCTGCTTGGCCTGTGAGGGCTCATTTTGTCTAGCTGGCCAGCTCATCGGGGTGCCAGCAGGTGCTCCTGCTGGATGGGCTGTGCACCTTCTGCCAGGTCCCTTCACAAAAGAGCTGTCAGTCCCCAGGAGGAGAAGGTCCCTGGCAGAGCCTCAGCATCTGGATCTCTTCTGTGGAGCAGACTGGAAGCCTCAGGATGGGGGGGGATTTCTGACAAGGTCTCCCAACCTAGTCCAGCAAACACGTCTACCATCTGCTGAAGTTCACGTGACTGAAATGCATGTGGGAATTGCATCACCACCACACAGCACAGACAACAGCATCTTCTCCTTTTAGTTTCCTCTCTGTTTGGCACCATCTCTACTGAGCCATGCCTGCTGCCTTCTGCCAGCTCGTACAATTAGGGCTGCACTAACATTGTCTTCCCTATTCCTCCACTGAGGTGTTTTCAGAAGTTTGAGTTTAGGCACTTACAATATCCTGGAGAGGCACAAGGCAGCACCAGCTCATTTACAGTTACAGAATGTTTTCTAAAAGGAGATCCAAGCCAAAACATTGCTCCAAGAAACAAATCCTGGGAAAGCTTGAGAAGGGATGCACTTTGGCCCAAGATTCATCTCCTTTGGTTGTTTTGCCTGTTGTTCCTTCCTCTCCAATGTATAGTTACTTCCTAAACTCCAGATTTTATGAAGAAGTTTCATTTTTAGACTTTTGCTGCAATATTAAAGCAGCTCAACTCTACACTTTGCTTTAAGGACATGGAAACTGATAGAATTTGCCTGGGAACACTTGATCCCACAGCCTGGCATGACTTAGGAAGGATGTGAGCTTTTTGGGATGCTTGAGCCCATTCCAGGTCCGCTCTGAGCTGGCTGGTTGAGTCCCCAGCCTGCAGCATCTCTCAGGCCAGCACCCACCCTGGGATCCTGACAAATCCACCCAGGCTGAAATGTGTCTGTGCACTGCAGGTTCCTAGAGCAATGTCTGAGATACCCATGGTGAGGGGAGTGACATTTGCCACCTGGACTGGAGCAGCCATCACCTCATCCTTGAGGGGAAGTTTTCAGAAACAGAGATAACTGCTCTGTAACTCCATGCTTGTGTCACCCACACCACACCCACAGCCAGAAAACCATCCATGACAGCAAAGTCACCTCAGCGTGACCACGTTGCTGTGACAGACCCTCAAATGCAGACTTCCACACAGACATGTTTCATCAGATGCACGACAGGAGTGGCAAACCCTGTCTCAGAGCTGCTCGGTGGTTACCAGCAGCAAAGCTATTAAGCCCCTTTTGCAGCCCCATATGCATTCGCTTCATGCATTTAATCCTGACAGCCCCAGTAAATTCCTCCTGAAAAGAAAAGAAAACCCTTGTTCCCCTTCCCCCTGAGCTACAGCTTCTTACTAAATGTCATTAAAAGCAGAATCCACAATAATATCAGCCTTTGCTGAAGGTTGAAACCACCTTGACTGTAATCCTGATGTGCAGGGGTGCAGGGGGAAAAAAAAAAAGCAAAAAAATACCAGATCCTTCCTTCCACTTCTCTGTCAGCTCCACTTTGGATCAAAATCTCCTTTGTATGTCACACAGTTATTAAAGTTGTGGATTGTGGCTCCGAGTGTGTGTATGTGTGTGTGTGTGTGTGTGTCTGTGCCTCTGTCTTGGAAACTGGGTCACCCGGGGAACGCTCCGTGGAAACTCTGCCCTGACAAATCCAGGCTGGCAAGACTCAAAGATACCCCTTATAATGTTTTTATGCCTCCCATCATGCTCTGAAAGGAACAAATAATACCACTTTCGGCTGTGTTTTTGTATCTTTTATTCAGCAGCTTCTGAGGTAAATGACCTCCGGCAGGCAAATCTAAGGGGATGCTCCTATCTCACTGGCTGTCTGCTCACACTGAAATCATGATAGACTTTGCTTTCATGAGGCTCTTTAGAAAACATTCCTGTTTTTTTTTTTTTTCCAAGAGGAGCAGCTATCAAGGAGGGCTAGCAACTCCCCAGATTTGGCTCAGACTCCAATCCCAGCATCTTGTCTTCTTCTCGATGCTCCCTGGCACAGAGGGGACCTCCACGGGCATCTCCCCAGTCAGAGCAGGGGGCTTCTTCCCAGCCATGGCACTTCTTAGCAGGCAGGCATCCTTTTATTTCCACCAGGGCTCTGAATAACACAGCTCAGGCAGTTTCTGTCTGTGGGTGAATCCTGTCACCCACCTGCTCTCAGCAGGGCAGTGAGAGGGTGGGGGAGAACTGGCAGAGCGTAGAGTGGGGCTGGCCCAGCTCAGCACCAGGCAAGACAGGGGGTGCTAGAAGGGGCAAGCAGCAGGGAACTGAAACTTGCTGACTCTGTGCAGGTCAGAAGGACGTGGGCCACAGTCTCTGGAGGAGCAGAGAGCAGGAACACTGTAGGTTTTCTTATTAACAGCTTATTTTAATACTTAGAGCATCTGACAGAAAGAAACACCTCAGCAGGGAGGTCTTTGCTGCTAAGGCAGAACTGCAAAGAGGGTCCTGGGGGCCAAGTACTGCTTTTTCTTCTGCTACTGTCAGTGCACTTGTTTCCTGCACAGAAAGCAAAACTTTGGTGGCTGTGAGCAGGACCAGTAATAGGAAAGGGGTTCATAGAATCATAGAACGTGTTGGGTTGGAAGGGACCTCCAAAGATCACCTAGTCCCAGCCCCCTGCAAAAAACAGGGACATCTCCAACTAGGTCAAGCTGCTCAGAGCTTCATGAAACCTGACCTTGAATGTGTCCAGGGGTGAGGCCTCCACCACCTAGGTTGGATCAGACTTCAGACACGGGTTTGCTGGCCTGGGGGAGAGCGGTCGGGAAAGATTTCAACATCTAAAGTGGAGGACATTGAGACGGGGAAAAGAAAGTGAAGTTCTCAAGCACTCTGATCTGGACTCCACCTTCTTGGTGCTTCACTCCAGTCTCCTCGAGCCTTCTCTGTGTCCTCTGACTAATGTATGCAGCAGTGAGTTTAGGGGATCTCAGGAGAATGAATTGTCAGAGCAGCAGAGGCAAGCGATGGCAGGGGAATTACTGCTAATCCTTCTGGCGGGACACGACACTCCAAAGGATTTAAAGACTCTTTAAAAAAATGGGAAAAAAAAAATAAATAAAGGATGTCCCTGCCTTCTTTTGTACATTTTGGGCTGGTCACTTGCTGGCCAGGAGCTGAGAGAGGAAAGAGAAACTTTGAGGAGAAGGAAAGGATGAGAGAGGGGCAGAAGAAAAGATAAGGGCTGGGGACTGGATGTGGAGCGAAGCCTCTCTCGGCCTCTCTGGCAGTGCAGGCTGCAGTTAAACCTCTTCTGCCCAACAACACCCCGTTGTTATTTGCATAGTGCTCAAGATGTGGCCATAAGGGAGGAAGGAGCTGCTGGCAGGGGAGGCTGCAGCTCTCTTTTCACTAGGCTGCTGATGGTGTTGGAAGTCCTCTGTCTGGAGGCATATGGGCCCTAGCCCTGCAGAAGAGGGTGATCCTCTGCCTCAGCTGAGGATCTGCCCCACAGCCACCCAGGAAGGGGTTTTGAGGAGTTCTGCTGGGAAAATTTTGGAAGTGTGTGGTCTATATATCCTCCCCCTGCTACACATCTGATTTGTAGACATGGTCAAGACTTTCCTTCCCTTGCCCTTTCAACCCTCTCACACAGAATCCCAGCACGGTGGGGCTGGGAGGGACCTCTGGAGATCATCTCACCCAACCCCCCTGCTCTGGCAGTGTCACCCAGAGCAGGGTGCCCATGACTGTATCCAGGAAGGTTTGGAATCTCTCCAGAAAAGACTCCAAAACCTCTCTGGGCAGCTTGCTTAAGGTTCTGGCACCCTCAAAGCAAAGAAGATTTTCCTCATGTTCAGATGGAACCTCTTGGGCTCCTGTTTGTGCCCATTGCTCCTTGTCCTGTCTCTGGTCGTGTCTCACCACCCTCAGTGTAAAACTTTTTTCCTTCTTTCAAGTCCCCTCAGTGTAAAACTTTTTTCCTTCTATCAAGTCTGAGTCTCTCTCTCTAGTTTAAAATCACTCCCCTTATCCTGTCACAAGACACCCTGCTAAAAAGTCTGTCCCCACTTTTCTTCCATCAGTGTAAAACTTTTTTCCTTCTTTCAAGTCTGAGTCTCCCTCTTTTAGTTTAAAACCACCCCCCTTATCCTGTCACAAGAGACCCTGCTAAAAATCTTTCCCCAGCTTTCTTCCAGCCTCCTTTAAGTACTGAAAGGCCACAATAAGGTCTCCCCGTGATGCTTATTTCCATCCCTTCTTCACAGATCTGGGCCTTAAACCAATACCTGCTCTGGAGCATGGGCCACGGTGGTACTGCAAGGACAGAAGACATATTAATATGATTGCTAAAGCTGCAGTGGCCCAAAGATGTAATGTGGGCAGCTGGCAAATGCAGATGTGGTTTCATTTGCTAGAGGGGGAGGCTGAGAGGGGGGAGCAATGCAAGGGAATTTTATGGGAGGTGCTGTCCTGCCTTCTTGATAGGGCATCCAGTGACAGTAACAACTAAAATCACACTTTTTGAAGACCAAGATCATAGAGAACATTGCAGAAGGGGTTTAAGGCTCTCCTGATGAAGGCATGTACAGAATAAACTCCAAGGCCAGAGTTCAGTTTAAATGGTGACTCATTCCCTCTCCTCCAGGGGGCTGGGAATAGGACTACTGCAGGTGGTGAATGCTAGCCCAGCCTGAGCTAGCCCCTGGGACCTGCCCATGCTGAGAAGACAGGGAGAGGAAGATGCAAAGCCCCACTTTTATTCAGGATCTCTCTCAGGATGAGGTTTTGAGAGGGAGAATCAGGCTCTCCCAGCAAGGAAGCACCAAGGTGAGAACCTCTCAGGCTGTGAAAGGGAGCACTTAGAAACCCACCACAAAACTTCTGCCTTCTAGGGGCTTTGGACTGTTAGTGCTGGAAACCCTGGGACCAAGCCACCTCCTGCAGCTGAGATCCACCCAGCTGCTGAACTGTGGCCACTTCACCTGACATCCTGCCCCAATATCTCTTTTCTATTATTTTTATTCCTTTTTCTTGATTTTCCAGGCTTTTAAGAGAGCTGTCCTCTATCAAGCAATGTTTCCATCTCTGTGCTCACAGCACGGAGAGGTCTAGGCTGACGGATTATTGACTTTGCCCTCCACATGACCTTGAAGCTATGGAAGATTCCTGCTACTGGCAGATGGGCTCTTCTTCTGCAGATCATGTTTGGCTGTCATTTGTCCCAATTCTCAGCCTGAGCTGCCATGGCAAAGAACAACTTGTTAAGGAATTGCATCCTTCCTACCGTGTTCAGTTGCTCTCAGTCTCAGGCAGTTCCTCTCGATTAACTGCACCTACTGCAGACATTTTGCAAAAGGCACTTAATGAAATCTCTTCTGGGGATTCTTTAGGGTTTTTTTTTGCTGCCCAAACTGTGTGTGCAATACAGCCAGGTGGAGGTTTAACTTTCAGAGAGTCAGGGTAAAGATTGCTACAGAAGTGAAATTTCTATTTTGTCAAAATTTCTGCTTTTCAACGTGGTACAAAAAATGAGAAATCACAAGTTTTATCACAAAATTAAATTTGTGGGGTTTAGTTTGGGTGGGTGGAGACATTTTTATTTTTTGGCTCTGTTCTGGGAGGCTAGTCAGATTATATAAATACAAAAAAAAAATTCAAAATGAAAAGGTGCTCTGAGAAACAACAGCATCAGCCTAAACTGACAGTTTAAAAAATGACTTTGTGGAACAATTTAACTTTTATTTGAAATCCTTTTTTTCAACCCCTTCAAAACATTGCAAAAAGCACTGTTTCCATTCAAAGTTCCAAGATTACCACCCCGTGCAATACTGAAGCAGAAACCGATTTCTGTTCCATAGATTCACTATGCTACCTCATTAAATTACACAAACCACCCACAAAACAGCATTTCCCAAAGGACAGACACTCTTCCAGCAAAATCTCAACCTGTTCCTGTCAAGTAGCAGTCAGTCCAGAGAAACCAGCTGCTTTTTCTTGTTGTGTTGATTTTTTAACTGACGTGGGAAGTCTGTGCTAATGTCTGGGGAGGCCAAGGGAGCAGTGACACAGTTCTGTCCCCTCAGCCAGCAAGATCTAGGTGGGTACCAATGCAAACTGCTCTAGTTCTCAGCTCCTCTGGAATTTCTCTGCTACCATGTGGAGACTACAAATGCAATTGTGCTACTGAGGGCTTGCTCCCTTCAGAGCCCTCACTGCAAACCACATTTTGGTGATGATGCCAGCACATTGTGACAGCCTGTCTCTGAGACACCACCCTCTGCAAGGCAAACAAGACCTGAGCTTCATCTCTCCTGGCATTTTGCACAGGTCAAATTAAGCACATCATGAAATCAGGGCACATCCCCATTACAAATTAAATGAAATAGCTTGGATGCAACAGCCCTTTGGAGTTTCATCTCCATCTGTTTTTATGACCTGGGTAAAACAGATGCTTTAATAGCTGGGACATGTTCAGCTGTTTACATGAGGGATGAATGCAGACCGACACGGATGTTTGGTTGGCTGCTCAATTATTCACCCAAATATGTAAATAATACCAAAGTTACCTGCTGCAGAGTGAGCACTTTCAAATCATGATGCATGCCAGCATGTTTGAGACATGAGAATGTCCAGAATTTTCCTTCTGAAATTTGCTTCCCATAGGTAATATAAATAGGTGTGGTTTTCTGTTTGAACCACATTTCCCCCATTTATACTGTTGGAGAAAGTTGGTCTGAGTCTGCCAAAACCAAATCTGCTTTTCCTCTGCTGAGTAAATGGTGAAAATGTGACTTTTCACACAGCCTTTCCCCCCCCAGACTCACAACCACGAAGTACAGAAGACAGGCACTGCCAGGGCAGGTAAATGACCCCTCGGGCTGTGCAGGGAGGGGGCTGGGAGCTGCTCACCCAGCAGAGCCCCTGGCTGCATGGATGGGCATTTACAGCACATGGGTTGTGCCTGGCACCCAGGTCCCATCAAGGGGTGTTCATCTAACCAGCCAGCCTGTCCTCCTGAGCCTCCTTGTGCCACGCAGCACCAAAAAAATAAAACAAACAAAACAAAATTCCTGATTCTGTTCCTGAAGGTCTCAGCAATAAAAGAAATCACCTTGTGTCTGAGACTGCTGAGACAAAGTGAAATCTCTAAATGAGTAGAGGGAAGCAGCAGAGGTAGGGACTGTGGGGCTTGCAGAAGATAAACCTCTTCCAAACCCCCTTGTTTTCTGAGTGCCCCAGCCTCCAGTCTCTGTCTCACTGTACTCTCTCACTCTCACTTCCAGAAGCTATGATGGTTTTTGTGCTTTCTCTTGTGCAGTAAGAAAGCCTGGGACAGACTCTGAATAGCAAGAGAAGAACAAGTGGCTGGTTTCTTTCTAAGTTGTGCATGTAGGAGCCTCCTCCCAGCATCACCCCAGCTCTCCTAAAGTTGCTTTGATATTCAACAAACACCAACTTTTTAACAGTACTGTCCTAAACCCTTATTATAATGCCCAGAACCACTTACAGGCTTTCTGAAACTCATTAATATAATTACCATCAAGAAACACAGGACTCTGTGCTTGGTGCCAGAAATACGTATGCACCAAATTGTTTGTAGAGGAGACACAGAGATATTCAGCTTCAGTGCTGCTCAATTCAAGATCAATAACACCCACTCCATTTAAGTTTTCTTCTCTTGTTTTCCAATTTAACTTGTAGCTGCTGAAATCAGGGCTAATATTTGCTTTGTCCTCCCTGCTCTCCTTTGGTCTCCATCCAGGGAACCTCGAGCTGTGCCCTGGTTTACTGCACCCCCTCCCCAGCTCCAGCAGCCTCTGCCCATGGGTGAGGAGCCATGGCTGCCTGGGAGGTGCTGAGCGCTGGCTCAGGACCCATCAATCACAGCCGAGGTGGGGAGAACCCCACTCTGGAAACCACTGCAACTGCACTTACCATATGCAAAAAAACCCCTCACTGGACAAATGAACACAGCATCGAGTTCAGTTTTATTAAAGCTCTCAAAAAAACCCAAACCCTTAGGGAGCGCTGTGGGGTTTTTGGTAGTGTTACCCCAAGGTACTACAGCCCCAGCACACAGAGAGGGAACTGTGACCCAGCTTGTGCCAGCACAGCCCTGGAAGTACCTCTCCCTCATTTTCAAACAGGGTCTAATGCTGATCTCACTCATCACTGGCTTCCACAGCGATGCTGCTGGCTGGTGCTTAGAAAAGTGAGATGGATCAGGCCCTTTCTTCTGAATAAATACCAGATCTGATTCACCACTCAATTGCTTCTGTTTTACCTCTGTAGAACGTCATTGATTATAGAAGGATTTGCAAGTTTAAAACTGGAGTAATTCAGTGATTAATCCCAAGCAAAGCCTTCCGTAAATAGAGAGCAATACTCCAGCACTATTCAATATTCACTGCATCAATGGAGGGCTCTGTAATATGATTTACTGGCATTTAGACTTTCCTTCCCCTTATTCAGGGCAGTGCTGGGAAATGTTTAGTTTAGTTAACCCAGACTGTTCTCCTCTGTCTCTTCTCCCTGCAAAATGTCAGGCACCTTCTCCATGAAACAAAGACAAAACTCTCCTGTCCAGTGACTGTCCCGTTCAAAGCAGCAGCTGAACCCTGGGAAAGGGTTCAACACATGTAGAGATGCCCACCAGGACCAGAGGCTGCCACAGAGTGATGGGAGGAAGGATAAGAGACTCTCAGCCTCATTGCTGGGTCCAAACATACCTGAAGTCCATTTCTACCCATGGGCTGGAGGCTTCTATGGCACAACAGTAAATTAAGGCTGGTCCAGAAAGTGGAAAAGCTTATTCTAGAACTGGCTGGCTGTAAACATCAAAACACTTGCTCATAAAGGGCAGTCCCACACAGTACACCCAGAAACACGGGCTGAGGAGAAGCAGCTGATGCAGAAAATACTTTCAATTTAAAGGTGTTAAACATTTCTCTGGCTTCTTCTGCTCCCACTGAGTTTTGAATCCTACAAGAAAACCTCAAACCATTCTCTCAAACGTTCTGTAATCTGGATATAAATAAGAGTTCCAGGTGATGGAAATATCTGGGAGTTGATCTTGTTCTAAACCAAAATAAACATGTTGGGAAAATTTCCCATCAACTGCAATCTCCTCCCACTCTGATGACACAAATGCTCAGCCTCAGTGAGTGGCTCCCAGGTGGTCTGTGGCTGTAGGACACCAAATTTCCTCTGTAGCATTTTCCCTCTGAGTTATGGTGCCAAAGGAGGCAGACCCAGGACTTTCAGGAGCCAAATCTTGTTTCTGTTTCCCACCATTTTTAGAACCAAGAATTTGGTGTCCTTTGCAGATCCTAAGATTCACTCAATGCAACAGACCCTGACGTTCCAGTGCACAAATTGCCCCAGGACCCAAAATCAGTTTGAGAGGCACACAAATGCCAGTCTATTCACCAACCCACCAGACCTGTGGGGATTGCTGGGCCTGCTTTGGTTGACTCCTGCAGACTAACATGGAGCTCAGGTGTGTGCAGCTCTTCTAGCTGCTGCCACTCCTTAGCTTGCAAGTTCCCTTGACCAAGGGTGACCAGCAAGGCAGGTATTTCTGTAGTGCTTTTATAGTGCCTCCATCCACTTCATCCGACTCTGAATAGCTATAGAAGAGCCAGCTTCTGAGCACTAGCCATCAGACCAAGCCAGGATGGTAGACAGGAGAGAAGTGGTCTCTCTTTCTCTTCACATGAGCTTTACCTCCTCATGATTCCATTGTTTGCCTTCTAGCAGGACTCCTGTCAGCTGCCTCCAGAAGATGTGCCTGCTTATTTCTTGGTTTTTCCACTCCAGATAGGTGTTCCTCCTCAGGTATCGGGACAGCCCCAGCCTCTGCCTCAGCAAGGCCTTATTCACATCTTCTAGTACAATCATGATGATTCCAGCCTTTCCTTCAACAAGCTGCCAGGACTGGGCAATGTCAAACTCAAAGCTGCACCACTTACTTTCCAGAAAGTCAGTAGAGATGACTGCAATGACATTTCTGCTACTCAGAAAACCTTCTTGGATGATATTGGTGACAATGGGTACCCCTGGTAGGAAATCCCTGTAGTAAAGACAAAGCTGGAAGGGTGGTTTTCCTCTCTCTAAGGGTTCTACCAACTCTTTTATCACCCATTCTTGGTCTTTGCTGGAGTGGATGACAAATGCATCATAGGTGTCACCTCTTTCTGCAGAGTGTTTACACCCACTGAGCAGCACCAATGAGTAGTATATCTGGAAGTAGTACTTGTAAATCAGGAAGATGAACACCAATGCAGCAAGCAACATCATCACTGACCATGACACTGCTTTTGCATTGAGGTGGCAGGAGGACAGATCAAAACTTGACAGGCTCACATTCTTCATATAAACAGGCGTGTGGCATATCATCAGCTCCTTGTTCTGCAGTAGCTCCTGGTTTTCCTTGACCCATTTCAGAAAGCTCAAGTACACGCAAGAGCAATCAAACAGGTTTTGAGAGATGTCTAAAAGCATCAGACTCTCAGGCAGGATTTCCAGGGCTGAGTCCAACAGAACATTCAGCTGGTTGTTGCTGAAATCCAGGACTGTGAGGGCTTGGAGTGGCTTGTAGACTGCAGGATCAAAGCTCAGGAGCTTATTGTTGCTGATGATTAGCTCTTTTAGTTCAGAGAGGGCATCAAATGTACTTTGATCCACATGTGCTAATCGGCAACTTGAAATATCCAAGGTGTGGAGGTGGCTTAGGTTTTTGAAGTTGTTGGCCAGTTTATTGTTCTCAAAGGAGTTGCCTGCCATCTTGAGCACTCGCAAGGAGTTCAGGCCACAAAATGCACACTGAGATTTGACATGAGTTTTGGTATAGGAAATATCGAGGTAAATGAGCTTCTGAAGGGACAGGAAGACAGGATAGGTGCCAGGACCTATTAACTTCGTGTGCTGAAAGTCCAAATACAACAAATTCTTCACATTAGTAAAATCTCCACTCACGCTGATGTCAGAATTGAAGCTTAGGTTCAAGTGCTTCAAATTTGGACAGTATCTAAACTGAGGGGAACAGCAGCTAGTGAAGGAAAGGCGATTCTCACTCAAATCTATGACCTCCAGGTTACTTAGACGCTCAAATTTCTGCCAGAAGCTATTGAGGTGTTTGCTCTTGGTAATACGAATCACTCTGAGCTCCTTGAAAAGAGACAGCCTCACAGCAGGCACTTCCTTAAACTTGCATTTCTTGCATTCCAGCTGTTTCACTTGAGAGAACATAGGAACCTCTGACACCTCTTGAAGTCGGAGATCCACAAGCCGAATACTGGAGACGTTGCCTATGCAGTTAAAAAGAGTGTCTGTGTTATTCTTAAAGCTCCTGAAACAGATTAAGATGAACTCTTGCATTTGTACCTGACACAGTCCACTCAGGAGTCCGTTCTGAAAGTCTCCCAGTCTCTGACTGTTGCTGAATTCTCCAACTATTAGTCTGTTGACCTGTAAACCACTCAGGCCATGCAAAGAAGCGTGCATCACATCAAAGTTCTCAAAAGTGGACCTTAGAACCAGCTCACCAAGGTGAATCTTTGCAAAGGACCCTGGCTCTATGTATTTTATGTTATTCAAGGAAAGCACCAGTGTGAGGTTGAGCGTGTTCACTTCCCTCAGGGCATCAAGGTCTCCTTTGGAGATATATGTGATATTGTTAAAGTGAAAGCTCAGGTACCTGAGCGAGGTCAGGTTGCTGAAGTAGGTGGGAAGCTTCAATGAAGCGATGTTGTTGTGGCGCAGATTCAGCTCCTGTAGGGTCTGTAAGTGTCCAATGGGCAGGTCAGTCAGAGAGGTTACGTTGGCTTGCACCAGGACTAGCTTTTTCAGAGATGTTAAGCCATGGAAGGCTGCTCTCCCCAGGTACTGGAGGGGATTGGCAGTTAAAATTAAGGTGGAAAGTTTATGAAGGTCCATAAAGGAGTTGTCTTCTATTGTTTGGAGGTGACACCTGTTGGGCAAGAAAAGAGGATAAACATGTGTGAAATATTGTCCCTTCTGTGTTCACAAACACCACAGCACTAAGGTTGGTGCAACACTCAGGTTGAACCTCACACTGGGGATTGGTTTGGCTTTACTTTGCTGGGCAGAGCTAGCACTCCTGAGTGCACAAAGGGAACCCTTCCACAGCAGGATACCTTTTCTCACCTCCTCCTCCCTCTCTAAAGCTGATGTTCCATTGCAAAGCAAGAGACCTTGAGCCATGGTGAAGGTCAAAAATCCAGCAGGCAGCAGGAAAGGAGAATTCTAGTTTTCTGTTTAGGCCAAAGTAACATTGTAATGACCATCCTTGATGGCAGAGCCAACCAGATGCAACACTCCCTTACACCTTGCACCCTCACAGCCTTCAGATTGTCACCTCAGCCACATCTGGGCAGTCCCAGTGGCACCAGCATGATGCACCAGTGGCAAAGTTCATAACTCTGTCAGCAGTTTTGTTGATAACTCAGAAGGAAAAGACCCCAGGCCATGTTTGTTGTCAAGGAGAAGAGGAAGAGGGAGAAAAAGAGGATGGCTACTAAAAGATGGTTTCATATGGGAAGATCCAGAATTTGAGACTCAAAACCATTCTGCAATGAATTCAAGCAAAATTAGTTCTATAATCCAGTACCTTACAGCAAACCTGCTCAGCCACTCAGCCACTTTGGAGCTGTACCTGGGATGGGACTCAGTGACAGTTTTCAGTGAAACAATTTACACAGAGAAACTGTTGTCTCAGGTCAAAGGAAATTATACATCAATTACTTTGGAGCTGTACCTGGGATGGGACTGAGTGACAGTTTTCAGTGAAACAATTTTCACAGAGAAACTGTTGTTTCAGGTCAAAGGAAATTATACATCAATCCATATTTGCTAATAACCCTCCCCCACCTCCTCCCCCAGATATGTGAGAAGGGAAAAGAGAATATATTGATATTTTAAAATAGCTTTCTTTTTAACTTTTTTTTACTGTGATTAGAAAAACAGCTCACCCAAGATATTCCATTTCAAAGTTTTTGTAACAGTGAAAAGTCTGAAATTCTTCTTGTTCAGGGAGAAGTAAAACATTTTGCTCCTCCTTCTCACACCCCAGTCTACAAGATCAGACTGACAGACCCAGCTTTGCACACAAGTGTGTGCTGAGTTAACTGGACTAAGAGCTGCACACCACTTGACTGTGGAGAAGTGCAGAGAGACAGATACAGGGATAAAGTCACAAGCAAAAATAAAAAATCAGCCAAGACCAACAGACCACAAAATAAGCAACCATGGCAGCCCAGCTGGTGAAGCAAGATTTACCAGTATCCAGATAAAAGAGCTCATTACCTTGTAAGATCCAGAACCTGCAGTTCAGGGACTGATGAAAAATAATTTGACCCCAGAGATTTCAGATTGCTGAAACTGAGATCCAAG
>NW_008623443.1:0-8319 GCF_000691845.1 Merops nubicus | reverse complement strand
CAGCAGGAACTCCAGAGACATCCAGTCCTGTGCAGCTGAATGTTTTATTAGGGATGACCTGTAACAGTGACAGATCCAATCATGGGCAACATCTGCTCTTCATGAAGTGCCAGAAAATTACAGTGTCAGGAAAGCAGGAGCAGAAGGACTAACTTCGTAGTTAATTTCTAAATAATCTGCCCTCAGTTTTAGGAAATAATCTTACGTATCCTAAGCTTCTTTCCCACTTCTAAAGTCACCAGTCCTACTCCCCAGCAAGAGCTACACTTCTCACTGACTGAAGCAGGTGCAAAACTACAGGACAGTGTTCCCTGGGGCTATGGATGAACCTGCAGCAACCTTTGAGAGCCAGCAGAGCAACCATGCAAGGACACATTGTGTGTCCAGGATCAGCTCTTAGCTTTGCTGTGCTGCAGAAAAGCAATCAGTGCTCATCAAAGGTATTCTACAAGTAATCGTTGGCAGGAAAAGTTTGAAAAAGGCAGTTGGTCAGTGCTGGGTACTTGGGGTACTGCTGAATTCACTCTACAGTACAAATCAGGCAAGAATACTGAAGGAGTTATAGACAAGGCTTGGATCTCTCCCAAAGGAAACATAATCTATTAAATTAACTGTACTGCAGTAACCTCAGAAAGCCAACAAGAAGAAATGGTTCATGCTGCTAGTTCTGGTTCTCAGATGTTTTTGAGACCAGCCTTTATCCCAAATGCTTCAATTGCCTTGGTAACAGACTTGGAAAAAAAAAAGATGGACTTTCATAAGACAACTAGCACGCATCAGACGTGCTGCACAAATCTCCCAAGCCAAGGGAGAAGTTGCACTAGAGAAACAGAAGGATTTTGTGCTCATTTAGAGATCACGTACCTCCAAACAGGGATTGAGAAGGCAGCCTGCCAGTTGTGATGGGACAAGCAGCAGCTGCAGCAGCACCACCGGTGTCCACGGGGGCAGAACTCCTCTCCTGGGCATCTTCAGGAGGCCAGGCATGCAGGAGAAAGCAGCATGGGGATCACTCAAGGACCTGGAGAGTGAAACCTCCTGAAATGCCAAGCGTTGTGTTTCACCACTCCTGCTTCTTGCTCCACGTCACTGACAGTTGCAGAAGACAAGGGGGGAAGTGAGACTGGTAGCTGCCTGGTTTCTAGATGTGCTCTGAAGTGAAGTACTCTTCTTGCAATCACTTTTAAGAAAAAAAAAAAAAAAAAAGGGGGATTTTTTTAAGTGTTAAAACAAAAAAAAAAAAGGAGTTAATGGAAGGTTTAGCTTGGTTTAGAAACTAAAGAGGAAGGAAACGTTTGTGAAATTCTGAGTCCAGTTTCTGGAAGGACATGCTCCACGTCCTGCAATTCAAATGCACTGGATGGAGTGAATGACTCTGCCTTTGTACTCCTGCCACACTCCCAGCTCCACCACACTGGCAAGTACTGGAGAAGTTTTCAGCTGTGGGAGATGTTTTCCTGAGCCAGGTACACCAGGTTTATCTATGGCTGAACTCTTAGGAACCAGGTTTCATCCTAGGTTTTATTTTTTTATTTTTTTTTTCTTTTTAAACCTTTACACATCCATGTTTTGTCTATCTGGTTGGACCATGGTATTGGAATTATCTCAGGAACAAGCTGCTCATGGCCAGGCACAAGGAGTAAATCCTGAAGATTCATAGAGAAGTCAGAGCCCATGACTTTACCCCCCTCCTCACCCTTTCCTGGGGTGTGTGGGTTGGTGGGGGCAGTAAGCTGGGAGAGGCACAAACCCCCCGGCTGGTTTTAGAGCTGCTGTCTGCCCTGGTCGTGCCTGAATCTGGATTTGGTGCCTTACTACAAAAGTGAGTTCACAAAACTGTCCTTAATTTACAGTGAAGACACAGCTATTGTTTCTGGAAGAGGCTTTGTAAAACCTCAGAGTTGGCAATATTAATTTAAATTGGCTGTGAGCCTTCTAATAAAGCTCCACGCCTTCATTCGCTCTGATAACGGGTAGTGCATTCATGTATCGACTCCTGTCCCTCTGTAGATAACCATGAAGTGTTACCAGGGATCCAGCCAGAGGGTTGCTGGGTAGTATTAACACCACATAGAGAAGTAGCAAAAATTCAGGATAAGACACTAGTCTAGAAGTAAATGGAATAGGGAATAACTCCTCATGAAAATGTCTGAACGTTAGTAGTAAATACAAGCTGCAGTATCAGTCTGGTAAACAATCCACTTATAAAGTTTAAAATATGGAGGGGGGGGTATTGGACCTCTTTGGGAGGGTGCTAAGAGACAGGAAAATCTTAAAATAACAGAGGATCTCTGCGATGAAAACCACATGGCAGCACAATGGGAGCTGAAACCAATACCCTGGTGTGCAGTCAGACAGTGCCCATTAAACCAGGAGACAAAAAGTTTGTTGAAGTTGGGCAAGTTCTACAAACTCCCTGTTCTGAGGAGCCTCTCGTGATTGCAGGTATTTCCTTTTGCAGATGGAATCAGAAGTGAAGGGAAACAATTGCTGACTGCTTCTGTGCCTGGATTAAGGAAATTGGCAGAGCATCATGTGTCTGCAGAGAGGACAAATGAGTGCATCTTTTAGTATTCAATATGCAGAACGAAGCAATCCACATTTAATTTTTATCTAAAGCTGAGATGAGCCTGAAGTACACTCCAGAAATTACCATTTCAATGGAGACTTGCTGAAGATGCTGGAGAGTGTGGGAGCATCACAAAATCCATCCAACAGCCATGCTCAGGGGTCAAGTGGGAAGTACTGCTTGAAGGACGTTCAGAGAATGAGCTGCTTCTATCACAAGGGACAGTTTCACAATACACATTGTTATTCCTTCAAGGACAAATTGTGTAGAAACTGCAAGGAATGGGGAAGAGGCAGAAAACATGCAAGCTAGCAAATCAAACCCAGCCACCAGTTTAGAAAGTCAATGCTGGTTGACTTCATATTCTTCAGCTTGCATACAACAATGTGCAAGGACTGTAGAAAGCCATGATGTCAACATAATTGCCTCTTTCAGTTCACAAGAAACAAAAGTATTATTTGGAAACCTTTAAAGTGGCAACAATAACATCTAAAATGAAATGTGATTCACTGTGCTGGCAATCTAGTGGTGGGATCATCAAAGATCTCTTACAAAGGAGGTGTTGCAGAAAATCTGTGTTTCTAAAAACAGATGCCAAAGTAATCTTTGTTCTCCTGAGCTTTATTATACTAGAAGTAACACAACAGCAGGTAGTGTATACTCAAACTCTGTGATCTCAGGCAAGATATTACACAGCAGAAGACAGCCACAGTGCAGCTGGACTGACAAAACATCTCGTACTTGCTTGGATTAAAGGAAGACTCCAGCCAAAGAAAAAACTTATCTAGACTCTGGGACAAGACAACTGGTGATAGCCATGAACACAGATAGGGCTGTCCGAATCTAAGGTGATTCCAAGGTCACAGCTAACCCAGTATCACATGCAGATCAACAGCCATTACCCAGAGGAGAGGATATATTTACCTCAGTAGTCATCCTAAGCAGTCCTCCAAGCCTAGCTGCAAATGGAGGGTGAGGAACACAGCAAGAACTATTTCAAGATTAAACAAATCAGGTCTTATTTTAAGTGAAAGGACCATCTGTAACAACTGAGTCATGGATCAGATGGGAGAGAGCATTCCTGAGCTGCTGGCACTTCCACAGTGCAGTGTGTGTGGAGATAGAGATGGGAAGCACCACAAGAACTTCCAAAAGTACTTGAGAAGCTCAGGCATGTGGCCAGGCTACACGAGCTGACCCAGTATTGCTCTCAGATGCTTCTGCAGCACCAGCCATATGTGCCTTGCTGCCTAGCACAGTGTCAGCTAATACAACTCAGCTTAGCAGCCACCTGATGTGAATCAAGCTTAAATCACCTCACCTGGCAGCTTGGGTCTATGCTCAGGGTGTGAGGACAGTCACCACAAGTCCTTGAGGTTCAGCTGACCCATCACCAGTCCTTACACTCAACCAGTCAGTCACTTGTTCAAGCCTGAGAGGTTGCCTGAGTGGATATGAAAAATAAAAGGAAACATCTCAAAAACTTCACAATATGTTGAATTTTCACAGTCATTCTGCTGGGAAAAACATTTTGTGCAAATGACAAAGAAAAAGGGGCAGGGGGGGAACTGGAAATGGCTTTGAGATCCTTTTACTGCAAACTCCACAAATACATTGCTTCCTGGAAGGGGTGAATCACTGTCTCCCACAGCAACCCCACTCTGGCCTGGCAGACACTGGATAAAGACACTGCTGAGCCACATGTACCCTGCACCAGGGCTGGGGAAGGAGCTGAGAAACTGGTGTCATCAGAACAGGCCCTTCCTAGAGTGCCTTGGTGCCTCTAACTCTCACTTGTGATGTTTTTCTATAGGAAGTGGGTGTAACAATCTCACACTTGCAGGGAGCTCAGCCTGGAAGACCTATTGCATCTGCTTCTGGTTCTCATATCTTTGAAGAAGACAACAACATTCAGATGGAGAGAGAAACTGCGTTTAGCTAGGGGTGTTAGACAGCTCCACTGCTGGCTGTCTGAGCAATGATTGACTCTAGTTACAGATCATTTACCTGCTACTTTCAAAGCAAGGAGCATCAGTAATGCAGATTGCTTGTCTTGCCTGTGAGTGTGACAGGTAAGGACACGGAGGTGGGATCACAGGCAGTCTCCACAGGCTATACAGCACAGCCCAAGCCCCAACCCATTGCAGATGTTAGCACCTAAACCAGAGTCCAGCATAGCTGAGGTGCTTCCCAGTGTAGGAAAGGACAGATGTGCACAAGGGGAAGAAAAAAAAAAAAAACAAAGCTATTGTCCAAGTTAGTTTGATGAAAAACAGCCAAGCCTACAGTGGAGGAGGGAGGTAATGTGTGTCATCAGATGGGCTATTCCCCAAAGCCAAGGTCATGTGAATACCCCAAAACTATTCAAAAGCTATTAGGGAAGAATTGTGTCAAGTAACTAGGGACAAATACACAACTAAAGAAGTGATTAATCAGTGTCAGGATAGTCACTATCTGTGGCAGCTACTCCACACGGACTAGGTCAGGTCAGTTAGGAGCCCTACATTTGACTGAAGTCAGTGTTTAATCTGAATGGTTGGAAGGATTTCACACAGATGGTGGAGGCATCCAGACTTGCTTGCCAAGCATTCGTGGACAGGCAGTGAGGGATGGTGGAGCTCCCTTGACCCCTGGAAAGAGGCAGGCTGGCCCCAGCCAGCCCAGCAGCTTCCTGCCCTTCTGTCTCAGATGAACCATGGTCCCCCCTTGGCTGGCCACAGAGCCGGGGAGCTCTAGTTTTTAGTTTCTAGATGCTAGTTTTCACTTATGAAGCAACAATAGGACTCATTTCTTTTTCTTTCCCCCTCCATTACATCTTTATTATGGTATCTCATAGACTAATTTGCATCTGTTTTGTATTACTGTGGCTTTGCCTTATCCTACTTATTCCACCTCCTTTCCCCAGTTCTCTTGACAATAATCAGTCTGCTGTAGGGCAAGGATTTATTCCCACTATCAAACACGAAAGGTGTGCAGGACATGGAGGACTGCAGATTTCAGACTACTTAAACTGGATGTGAGAAAGGTTGATTTGGGGATTCAGTGCCACCACTGAAGCATGGTTAAATACTAAACCCTTACCACACTGCTCCAAAACTCTGGGGAAGTTTGAAATGAGGAAAATCTAATGAATCATGGCTACCTGGTGAGAATAAAGAATGGTGTTTTGAGGGAAAACAAGCCAGTTCTCCAACATCAGAGCAAAAATCTGTGTAGCTGACCTGCTTGCTGTAAGTACGGAGTCACCAACACTAAGGCTCTGGAGGCTCATGTTTATGGTTTCACTACCATGACTTGACACTATACGACAGGAAAACATTGCAACAGCTGCAGCAGAAAGTGCAGACGCAGCTCCTGCAAGCCATGGAAAAGTTCTTGTACGTGCATTAACTAGAGGCAAAATGTAAACCACCTCCCGGGGTCAGTTCATAGCATGCTTTATACATCAGCTTTTAGACATTAAGATTTTTATGCTATTTTACTCAACCAGGAGAAGAACATAGAATATTAATTGTCCGCATAATTGAGAGCCCACTTCCATTACTTACAAAGCAATTAATTCCAAGAGTGGTCGAGCCAGATCCAGCTGCATCTTTGCATGCATTTAGAACATCATACTTTTGGAATCTGCAGAACCTGTAGAGAGTAAAGACTTATTTGTGTACAGAATAAAACCTGAAGTGTTTCAGTGTTTAGTTATTAAAGATGAATTTATTAAAACACCCTTTTCCTCCCAAGCTCAGTTCAGTTCTGTTTGTATGTGCAATATTAGGTCATTCCCTTTCAGCCTTCAAGTTACTCTTCTCAAACTGAGCTACACCAGTGCCTCCAGTTCTTCCACCAGTCTCCCAGGGCAATGCAGCTTTGAGGGAGCTTTGTCAGCATTTCTTCAGCCATGAGGTGAATGCACCAACCAGGACAAAACCATCTCAGCTCTAATGGAGGAGGAACACCAGGCTGGCCAAATGGGAATAGCAGTGGAATCAACAAGGGCCTTAACACTTTGCAGATCAGGAGGGACAGGGTGTTACAGAAAGCTTTCAGGAGGCACGGCTGAGATACCAGAGGAGAAGTTAGCCAGGAACAGGAGTGACACAAAGAGCACAGGAAGCACCCTGAAAGCCTGAGCACAGAGAAGGGCAGGGAGGAAGGAAATGGGAGGGAATACAGAAGTTTCACCTCCCATGGAAATCGTTAGCTGTTGTATGGGTACGACCCTATTTCTCTCACACCCTAAATGCTGCTGCTGTCATAAGACATACAAAGCCTGATGTAAGTTAATCCAGCACCACTCTTGGAGGTTGCCCTGTAACTGCTATGCAGGACAAGTCTTCTTCCCAGTGAGCACCGGGCTGAAGAGGCCACAGCAAAGTGGCTGTACCAGCAGAGCCATCAGCTCATAAGTTCATCACTGGGGAGGTTCTTTCTGCTGGTAGAGGCAGCATTTTGGTGAGGCAGCAACTGAGGTCAGCCCACGTTGATAACAGGCCAGGAAGAAGGTAGCAAAAAGGGAACTAAAGAAGGGGAAACATGACAGAGCTGCATCCTGGAAGGAAATGGCAGAAGATGAGATCTTGCCCCAGAGGTGGAATGTGGACATAAGCCAGCCACAGGTAAGTGAGGATTTAATATGACTTCTTAAATGTGGAAGATCTACAGCCCACAAAACTGACAAGGTAAGTAAGTCCATGCTTAAAACAAGCTGGAAGAGACATGGAAAGCTCCAGACAGCATGCTGAGGGAAAAGAAAAAGAAAAAAAAAAAAAAAAACAAACCAAAAAAAAAAAAAAAAAGTGGGGGGGGGGAGGGCTAAATGGGGTCATAAAGTAATAAGAAGATCTCAGAGAAGACATTAAGGTAATTCCTACCTGTCCTGACCAGAAATCCCTCTCCTACAAGACAGTGCCAACTCCTTGGAACTAGAAATGTATTTATTCTCAAATAGAACAATGAAAGAAATGCTTCTTGTTTCCTGCAGACGTTAATGTTTCCCAGCAATTAGCAAGACACTGAAATCTCTGAGTGCTCAGCCTGGCCCTTTTCCAGCGTGATGGGTATGACTCTCCCTCACTGCAAGCTGTGAAATCCCATGGCAGGTATCACACCTCACACCCTCCCTTTCTCAGGGGCTGAGGACCAGCTTAGCATCTCAGTTTGGTGCATTTCACAAATGACTGCTGAGCACAGGATGGGTGTTCACAAAACAGGAGGGGGTTACCCAAGGCAGAAGGGTTGTGCAACACTCTACCCTTCACCACAGCAGTCGGGTGATGAAACCAGAGGTCAGCAGAGGAGAGGGCAAGTGCTTGAATCTCTGGGATTCCTCTCCCACCCCACATGCAAAAGGACAAGCTGTGACCTGCTCAGAACAAACTGGAATAAGGACAAAGCCCAGCTGGGATCACCAGTGGTGTCTGGAGGGGACAGCAAACAGCACAGCTCTCTTGTCAGCAGTTGTGGGGCTGGAAGGAAGGACTGGCAATGTCAGCTATCACCCCCCACACTCAGGCACTTTCAGCAGATAGTTCCTCTCTGTGGTGATATTGTGGTGAATTAGCTGCAGGGACAAGAGAGGCAAAGTTACTTCCTTCCAGTGTCCCTCGTCCTGCCCCAAAGGCACTGGATCCTACCCAACCCAACCTGCAGGACTTCCACTGCACAGGACCCTCATCACCAAACTAGGACAGATTAAAGGCCAGCATCTGTGTCCAAGCTGCTCTCTGAGAACAAAGCACGTCCCAACAGACTCC
>NW_008623442.1:0-18071 GCF_000691845.1 Merops nubicus | reverse complement strand
AAGCCAAGGCTGTGTGCAGAAGCAGAGAAAACCAAAAGCCAAGGCTGTGTGCAGAAGCAGAGGAAACCAAAAGATTTATTCCCTGCTTCCCACTAGCAGGTGACATCCGGCCACTGGTGTGTTATCAACATCTTCCCAGCTCCAAGTCCCCAGCACTGAGGGCTGCTGTGGGGAAAATGAACTCCCTCTCAGCCAGCCCCATTACAGGCTGATCAAGCTCAGCAGGTAGTGTTTTCATTACCAGCAGTGTCACTCTGATCAAGCACCCTGCCTGCTGAGGTGATCTGGATTGCTACCACACCAAAGCACAAGAACCAAAGAGCAAGCCAGAATATCACACTCATGCAATGCTTCTAAGTGGTGGAAGAAGGGAAGGATCATAGATTATTTGTATTTATTCATCAGGATTTATATCTGTAACTAAAGAATAGAATAGGGGAAGGTAGAATAGGATAGAGTAGGATAGGATAGAATAGAATAGAGTAGGATAGGGGACCTACAGCAATCACCCAGTCCACTTGCTTGATCCCTTCAGGGTTGACCAAAAGTTAAAGCATTGACCACCTCTCTAGGAAGCCTGCTCCAGTGTTTGACCACTCTCTTGGTAAAGGACTTCCTAATGACCAGTTTAAACCTCTGCTGGCACAGCTTTGAACCATTCCCAAAGAACCATCCCCACTGAACATGATGGAACCATTCCCAGTGTATCCTAACAGCTCATTTGCTGTGTTTTTGGAGGAAGAATAATGATGCTGTATGAAGTGCAGTTGCTCTTGATTTATTTTTTTTAGAAAATTTCTCCAACTTTTATATCCTTCTCTCTGTTAGAGGACACCCCCAAATAAGCATCATGAAATGAAGATAAGAGAGAAGTCTTTCCAGGTCTATAAAAAAAGTAGTAGGAGTGCTTGGGAAAAAAAAATAAGTGCAAGATGAATGAAAACAGTGGAGAAAATGAAAAGCTGATGAATTTCATGATTGAGTTCAAAGGCAGAGACCTGGATAATGATGTTGAAAATTGCAAGGGAAAAAAAAAAATCCATTTTTTTGGGGGGAAAGGAAGTGTGCAGATAGGAACCAGAGTAGAATTAGCTGTTTATTAAAAGTCTGTTGTAGGTATTGAAATAGATGTCTGTGAATTGTAGAAACCTGGATCTGAGAAATCTTGAATGGTTTAAAACAGTTTTATAAGAATGAAAAACATCAAAATGATGTTTCAAGTGATCCTGTCTTTCTGTTGATAACCATAGCTGGTTAGAGCAGTGGCCTCCACAAGCTAAGGAAGTTCCTCCCCTTCTTTAGGCTAGTCTGGCATCCTCCCTTATCCCAGGGTGCAAGTGCTGGTAAGCTCATTTTGTCTTAGGAATGTCCCTGAAGAAGTCAAAAAAGGCAAATATTACATATGTGTGATCCTTTGCCTTATTTCTGCTATATTTCTTCTAAAAAATTTACTTTGTCTTTATGAACTGTCTTTCAAGCCTATATATTTAATAATGTCAGTTGGCAAAATGTTTGTACATTAATCTGTTCACACACAGTCTCGTTTCCAACATTTTGCCCTGAAAGTCCCCAAAAAACCCCCCTTGCTCTCACAGCACCTTTAAAAGTGCATTACAAATGCATGAAACAAGGCATAGGAAATCAAAGAGCTGGATTTTTAAAGACCTTTTGGATAATCTAAATGGAAACAATTTACCTACTTACTTTCCTCAGTATTTTAATTTCTATTAATTGTTTTGTGCTGCATTTTTTTTTCTCCAGTGTGACATAGATTACTCTTAATGGGAAGCAGCAGCAGAAGAAAGAAAAAATCAGATGAACATACCTTGGTCTTTACAAATAAAGGTGTTTTTGAGCAAAACCACAGTGTATGAAGTCACATGGCCAGCAGATTTCTTTTGTACCCTCTGTCCTTTTCCAGCTACATAATACATGTTTTGCATTTTTTTTTCTCCAGTGTGACATAGATTACTCTTAATGGGAAGCAGCAGCAGAAGAAAGAAAAAATCAGATGAACATACCTTGGTCTTTATTTTTGAGCAAAACCACAGTGTATGAAGTCACATGGCCAGCAGATTTCTTTTGTACCCTCTGTCCTTTTCCAGCTACATAATACATGTTTTAATGGGTTAAATTAACCCTATGCAGAGGGCCAGAACTTGAGCAATGTTCCATTTAAATGCTACTTAAGCTCTGCCCAACTCTGCCCTTTCCTGTAGCCTTCTGTTCAAGGGTTAATCTAGCTTGAGAGGAAATAGCAAACCTCATTACTAGGAAAAACAGAGAGGACAAACTAAGATTTTGACTAAGAAGGGACCAAAATCTGACTAAACAGTTTCAAAATGTTCTTAATAGTTCTTGTGCAGTAAAAGAAATCATTAATTTGGCACAGGAGTGAGTTTCTTCTGTTATTGCCATGTGAAAAATCAAGGTTTTTTTCAGGCAATGAGCATTTAATCCAAGGATTTTGATATTGCTCTAACATCATATCAACAGAGAAAGTGAAATATCAATATCAAAATAGAAAACAAGCTAGGGACAAATAACTACATACAGTGGTCCCTTTAAATAATTTTGATGTGTTTTCATGCTTTTTTTCCTGGTGATAATTCAAGAGAGCTATCAGATAATTACTTAAATATATGAGATTTGCTACCCATCCAAGAAAAAGGTTAGTGCCATCATAGGCCATGTAAATCTTTCATGAAAAGGAAAGCAAATGAGATGATCACCTAAGTCAAGGCTTTATAAAATATTGACTAGGATTATGTTTGCTTTGGGAGTAATTTTATTTTAATCCCTCATTTGAGATTCTATTCCTATATTCACATTAGGTGATCAATCAAGAGATGGCATTGAGTGGTAGGAGGGACTAAGGTCAAACCTGCAATATGCTTACCTTAGGAGTTATTGAATATTTCTTTTATAGACTTGCAAATTAAGGCACAGATCTTTGTCTTCTGGTGTGCTCCTCAGAGATCCAGCTGTGTGGGAAATGGGGAATATGCTGCTCCCAATGGATGCCAAAATTGATCCCTGAGTGCTTGTTGCTAATATCTACTGTGATTGCTACTACTTCACTTCTTTCAAACTAGATCAGAATTTTAATTTCAGAAAAAAGATAATACTTTAGGGGCTTTTTAAGGGGTCTCAGGATTTCACATTCACTGAAAATCCAGGTTTTTATTCTGAGGTCCTTTTGGAAGTGAAGCCTCTTGACTAATCTGGCTCCTTCCAACTCAGACCCTGAGTCTACTCCAAAAAACTTTTATGGCTGTTGCATCCCTGCCTCATTATGCAATGGAAAATATTTCATGACAACATTTTATGTGGCAATAAAACGTAAACCCCTCACTGCTCTGGAGCTGTGCAATTTAATGAGAAATGAAAGCAATCATCTTTAGCTTTTCTCTTTTCAGTCTGTTTTAACAGAGAAGAAAGAACTTCAGGAAAAGCCAAAGGAAAAAGAGCAATCAGTACAGGGTAGGAAAAAGAAAGTAAGGGCAAATAGATGTATTATGCAAACAGACTTCAATAGAAGTCTCTGAGGTCTGATTTTGGGGTTGTAATTCTGGTGGTTTCACAATTCCTGCAAAGGTCTGGTCCATCTATTAGTGTATTAAAACAGTTAAATGTGTTGCCAGCCTAATTAATTATATTTTGAGGTCTGAGGCATAAGACTATTTACTTGAGTGCAGCACTAAATGGAATACCACAGTGTGGAGTGAGAGGGAAATCTTTGCTTTCCCTGGAGCTTAGTCTTCATTTTTAATTCCTATATACTTACCTATATTCTATACTTATAATCTTTGCTTTCCCTGGAGCTTAGTCTTTATTTTTAGATACAAACTTGTGCATCTTAATTCCTATATACTAGGTTACCATTTAGATGTAGAAGTTTTCAACCCTGAAAATCATTTAAATGCAGAATTCTCTGCACTTTCAATACCTTCTGCAGCAAATTTCCAAGTGAAGCTCCTCAGAAAAAAAAGAATCTCTGCAGAAAGGTTTTTGGAGAAAGGTTTAGGAGCTGTAAAAAAAACTTAACATCTCATGTCATTGCCAAGTGTTGTTATTGTGGGCTGAATAATACTGTTGGCTAGAGATTGGACCAATCCAGGACTAAAAATATCCAGGGATAAGGACTTCCAGAAGCTTCAAAAGATGCAGCCACCAAAGCTTGTGCTGGCTGTGTAGCAGGAGAACTTACTGAAGCATCTCCACCTTTCCCAGTTAATAGCTTCACATAGGTTAGGTATCAGGCTTTCCTTTGAAGAGCTTTTTTTTTCCCCTTAAAATTCCTTTAAAAAATAAAGCTCATGGATTTTCTTCATGAAAGGACACAAAAGAGTTGTTCTCAAATCTACACAAACTTTATTTTCATCTGTAATGATCCCAGGGATTTTTCTCACTCTTTTATCTGTATTATTTTCTATCATAGAGCAATTTGTACATCAAGGTCTGAAAAAAAGAGATTTTTTTCTAGGAGTTTGATCATTTTTTTTTAAATACACCCAATAAAAAGGGTATAACTTCCCTTTTCACTGTTTAAAACTGTCTGTAAATCATGTCATATTTAACCTTCAGAATTTCCCTTGTATTAGGAATGCCTGTTGTGAATTATTTCTTAATTGCATGAAACAATGCAAAATTACTGTCAAGGTATGTACAGTACAGCTCTCATAATTTATTTGGGGGAAAAGATTGAAAACTCCTTCTGCCTTCTTCCTTAAAAGTGATCCTAAACAGGCATCTAAAACTTCCAGACTAGTTTAAGGTTTAATCCCCTGTACTGAGTGTTGAAATAATTTCACTCTGTCTAAATAACAAATGAGATGGAATCTAAAGGAATTAGGCAAATATTCCTAGTTGTGTTTTCAATACTCTTGACCTTCCTTAAGTGATGATGTAACTGTATTTGTAGCCTGAGTATCAGACAGCAAAGAAGCTTAACCAGGAATTTTCCCAGTATTTGCAGTATTAGCCCAAATTGTTTCTTCCAGAACTGTGGTGTAAATCTCAAAGGTTTTTCTTTTTTTAAGGAAGAAAAACCTACTCCCAGAGAAAATTTGAGTTGGTATTACTGAAGTGAAACTATTTTCCTACACATGGTCTCCTGGCACACACAGATAAATTCCACAGTAATGACTTTGTTGCTTTATATTATGATCTCCCTTCAGGTTTTGATTGGCAGCAAGCCTCACACAAATTTCAATCACCGAGTCAGATTCTGTGCTTTCTACTCAATTATTTCTGAGACCTTACTTGAAAGTATCCCATTAAATAAAAACTGCCCTGATGTTGATGCTTAGACACCTAGGGAACAAGTATTTCCTAAAGATACACAGTTAGCCTGCATTATGTCATACTGGGGTCTCTTCCTGAATGCTTTGGTTCACAAGCAACTTGCCATTTTTCTTAGCTTTGAATGAAATTTTAGGATCCCTGTGGACAGTTTGGCTCTGCAGATGTGTAGTGACAGCTGTTCTTTTAAGGCTACACTGACCTGGCTGTGTGTTAGGTCTGCAGTGATTTAATTAGTATGTCAGAGATGGAGAGGTGAGAGTAGGAGGGAAGAAGTGGTGTATGTTGGAAACACATTAGGAGCAAGGAATCTGTATGCATGGCTGAAGACACCTCTAGGTCACTAAGAGGAATAGTGATGTGGTGGGCAATTAGGGAAGAGAGTAAAGGAGCTCAGCAGCTGATGAAAGAATTTCTTGCAGTCCCTGTTGTAAAAGCCATTGGGGAAATTCCTATTCCAAGGACACTTTTCAAATGGAAATAACAGCATGGTCTTGACAGAGATTGAAGTCTCAGAGGAGGAAGTTATGGAGCAACTCAGCAACTAGGGCAGCAGAATATTCATTTGAGAGACCTAAAGTAGGGGAAGTGAGAAGTAGAAGAGTTAATGAAAAGGAATTTATCCTTAAAATGGTGACTGTGCTTGAAATGGGAAAGTCACTTCTTGCTTCCTTCAGTTGAAACAGGACTCAGGGAAAGTCCTCCAAATTACACCCTGGCAAATTGTACCTTTGCTCAGGGGAATGCCCTGAAAAGCCTAATTAAAGAGTAAAGTAAGTAAGAGCAACCTGATACAATCATGCCAACCCAGCTCCTCCAAGGAGAAGTGTTTCATTTATCAGGCAGAGCTGTTTGAAACAGTTAACCAAGTGGATAGATAAAGGTGTATGTAATAGTTCACTGGGGTGCTGGCAAAGATAAAACCTTAAAAAGCTGCCAAAAAATAATTTAAATCTCCACAGGGACAACTGTGATTAACAACCCACCACAATGATATATGAAAAATAACATGGGGTTTCTTGCTATGTCCAAGACCTTGGTGATTTTATCAGGGTGAACACGAAGCTTCACTGAATAAATTAGAGATTCTTAAATACTTTTCTGGGCTAGAAGTTTGCAGAATAGACATTGTGTCAGTGGACCACCCATACACGTTGTAGTGTTGATCTGAAAAAGGAATCTGAAATCATCCTGTAGAGTTTACACTGCAGATGTGGATAATTGCTTAGCCAATCCTCAAGACTGATCAGCCAGAGCTTAGTAAACATGGCCAAAAAATTTGCAGTGCCCAGTGAGAAATGAGAATCTGAAAAATCCTGAATCACTGCACACTTTCAGAAACAAAATTTCTGATGTTCCTTTCCACAAAACTACAACTTCTAATATTTACCAAGATGTTTTATAAACAGCCAAGGACCCAAAATATATAAAGGAATTTGCTGTCTCTGAACCATGAGGAACCAGATACTCAATCCCTGGACAGTGTTGCAGTGAGGATGAAAAACAGTTAAACTGGGAGGTGAATAAAAGAAGAATCAAGAACTGCATGGCCTTGAGAAGTGCAGTAATGCAAATGAGATAAATGTAATAGTAGAAAATAAAAGATCATGTACTGAGGAGGAAGGAAATTTCTGCTATAAGCTGGGAGCTGATCAGCCAGACGTGACAGAGGGGAAGGAAAATGTGGGGGTGTGAATCGATCACAGAAGGACTGTGAGCAACCAGCATGAGGTGGCTGGAGGAGAAGATTAATTCCATACTTGGGAATATCAGAAAGGATGTAGCTGACACAGAACTGTGGATTATGTAGTTTGTACCCTGGTAAGGCCTTGTGTATATAATTTGGGCTGATGTTTTTTTAGGGAAAGTGAGGGGGAGGAGGAAGGGATTTAACTGAAGGACAATGGCAGTACCACGAGAAATCTGGCTTTGGTTTCTTCCAATCTGTTTTTCTGAACGATGGGGAGGTGAACAGCTTTATTATATTAGTAGATTATGAGTTTGTTTTTTCTAAATCCATGTCTAAAGCACGGACTTCCAAGCATTTATACAGTATTTTCATGGGATTAAATTTTATATCTCTTAATAAATCCTCAGAAAGCAGAAATGCTAAAGCTGAATTTTAGATAATCCAGATAAAACTAAACTCCAGACGTCCTTTCTCACTAGTTGATGATATTGTTCATTGTCTCATTTTGTTGGGATGAAAGCAGGTGGAGTTTTAACACCCCTCTGCTTTAAGGGTGTGTGTTCTTCCTTGGACCACTTCTATCTGGAATAAATACTATTTATTTTTCTTTCCCCCTTTGTGATTAGTTTTTTAATCAAGATTCAAAGAAATCGAGAGAAGAGTTAATCTCAAAATATGTACCCATAAAGCCATTTACAGCAAAGTCACTAATTTCACTCTTGCCAAGCTATTTAAACAAATTCCTGTAGTTAACATGATTTCAACAAATCCTGAGGATAAAGCAATTTCATCTGGCTTTGATATTTACCAGTCCTTTTTTTCCCCCTGCTGATCTGTCAGTCCATGACCTTGAAATCATTATTACTCAGACTCCAGCAAACTCTACCTCATTACAGTTTCAGTAGTCCACAGGCAGCAGATAGGTGTGTTTTGTTTTGTTTTTTTTTTTTTAGTTTTAAAAGTTGAAGTTTATAATTAATGTAATTTAAATTACAAGGCATCTAATTTTAGTATCATAAACAGAAGAAAATTCTAAATATTTTTTTGTGCCCTGGAGCTGGGAGTCTCTAGTTTTCAGAAAAGACTTGGTTCTCTAATCATCTGATTCTAATGGCAGAATAATTTAACTTGTATAGACAAAGTAGTTGGTGAAAACTGGATTGTGTAAGAAAAGACCTGTTAAAGAAGAAGCTTAGAGGTCTGCATTGTTTAAGATGGAATCCAAGCTTATGGCTTTGAAAAAATATCACAACCAAAGGATCTTATAAGAATCATTGCAGTTAAATTCTTTGGCATGGCTAAAAAAGAGCCAGAATAAGTAGACCTGTTGGTATTTTAACCTATGCTAAGTGGAAGGTCATCAGGTGTAGAGTGTTGTCACCTAGTGTCTCACAGTCTTTGTGACTGTAGCCTTGGAATAGTGGGATGAGGATCTGAGGTGATCCAAATTATCTTGTTCAGAGAGGTAAAGCACACAGCATGAATGTGATTCTGCAGAGAAAAGAAGAAAGGTTTCTGCACCAGCACAGAGCAATAAGGTCTTATTTGATGGTGAGACTCACCCTGCAGAGCCTCAACTCAATCAAAGAGAACTTCTCTTCCTCCAGAGCACCCATTATTTTTGACAATTCAGAAGGAAGAAAACCTGAACATTTCTTCCAGTGCTTTCTGTGGGTAAAGGACAATGTTTAGATAGCTTGGCAGTATGAAAGAGAATTCAATGGGAATTTTGCTTTTCACTTGGAATCAATTAATTCTGCTGCTGTATTCTTCAGAGAAAAATATTGCTTGTTTTGTTTTGCTTTTTAATGGACGGATTTCCTTAAAAAATAAAAGGATGCATGATGGAATTTGGGTTTAGGGAAGCCATTGGATATCAATACACCTCATATGCTTTCACCTCTGTGTTCTAACATCCAGATGGTCAGGGCTATGGCTCAGGAAAAGTTGCTGACCAGTGCATTTCTCTGATAATACTCAGTTCAGTGTTTTCATTGACTGTTCAATTATCAGTTTTAAGCTTGTCTTATTTGGGTGCATAACCATCCACTTCACCTCTTAGCCACTGTATTGCCATCAACATGGGTCTGCTTTTTTTCTGAGTTTTTAATTTTGATGTGTACAATGTTTATGAATTTGGATGATAAAAAAGGTTTGTGAGTAATTCACCATGCATGCTGGAGTATTTAAAATGGGGTATTGTGTCTGGCTGTACCATCTGCAGAGAAAGCTACTAGACTTTCAATGGTTCTCATGAGGAAAGGATCTTTTAAGACTTGGGTTTGTTTTAATCAATGCATTTTATGTAAAAAAAGAAAAAAAAGGTTTGTAGAAATATGTACTTTTAACTACAGCTAAAGAGTTAAGCATTTGGTTTAATGACACACTAATTAATAGTGAAATTCCATGCCTTTCTTTAGGAAGCACAATGTTAATGACATCAGCTCTGGCCCAAAGGGAATCTTTTGATTCAGTCAGAATAAGCACAAAAATATGCCAGCAGCTCTGCCATTAGATTGCAGTTATGTGGAAGCATCTCATTAGCATCTTTGATTGTGAGATGAGTGACTATGCCAAAAAGCACTTGGTGATTTCTCATAGGAGTTGTTCTCTGTAGGTTACGTATCATCTCTGAGCAGTTTACACCTTAAAAGCTGTTCTCCCCCTCCCTGGCTTCATAGTAGAGGATTCTGAGATTTCAGGGGAAAAATGGAGTGTGCTGAAGTAACAAGACCCACCAGATCCTGCAGAAAACCAGTGTGGTTTTCTGATTTTTTTAATTCTAATTAGCTACACATCATATTTTGAAAATATTACTAGAATCACAAAGGAGTGACTGAAACGATTATAATTTTAATAATCAAGAGATACAACTTCTGTCTTTTTTTTCTGTCTCCAAAAAGAAAGTGTTAATGCTTCTTTTGTACACCTACTCTGAGAAAGGGAGAGTAAGAGTTTTAATTAAAGTTTCTGTAGCACTACTGTAATATGTCTAATCATAATAAAGGAGCGGAGGTTTTAATTCTATAGAGGCCACATTTACAAATCCTAGAGTGGTTATTTTATCACTAATTCTGTAAGAGAGAGATTCCCTCTGCAAACAGCTGTATCACCTGCAGTGTGCCTATGAGCTGTTTTTTATGGCCTCAAGTTCTACTCAAGAAAAAAAAAAGAGAAGAATAAAAAAAAAAAAGAGCATTTCAGGCAGTCAGACAGGTTAGAATAAACACGATATGAAAGTAGTTTGGGCTAACTTGAGTGACTGTGCCTGGAGGACAGAATCAATTTATAGAGAGTGATGAATAACATGGGATGGGGGAAAGTGTATAATATCTCCAGCTGGCACAGCAAGAGGCAGAAAAGAAAGTATGCCTACAGCCTAAGAAATACAAGCTGCAATGAAAGGAGGCTGGGGCTGAATCTTTCTCACCTTCACTAGTGTATAACGTTATATCTGTGCAAGGAAGTATTGAAATGCAAGCAAAAAAGACCTCCCTACTTAGATTTTTGATAATAAACCCTTACCTGAATTTATGTATTAAAAGTTACCAAATAAGGGAGAATTAGGCCCACCTTTCTACACTTTTAATATAACAAGCAAGTTGTTTTGGAGATTATAGGGGATGTTTCCCATCTGGCTGTTTAATATGTTGGATAAGAAATGAACAAAGCATATTTAGGTCCTGCTCTGCATTAGGACCACTCACAGAACAGCTAATGTCTGATGTTCTTCTCTCCTTCTGATGATTCTGAGAAACAAAAAAAATATACAGAAGGCAAACAAAGGATGAAAATGCATCCAAACAATGAAATAGTGTTATTAAAGTGACATTAATCTCTATAAAGTTGGAAGAAAAGATGTTTTTCCTGTTCCTTGGAGAGGGTGCATACAGTGAGAGTGCTGTATAAACAATTTCATACAGATAGTATATAAAAAGGTTAGACTTAAAAAGTTGTGACATGCATATAATGTAATCATCTCTGCTTCAGCTCTGACCATATCAGTTCTATTCATCTAATTTTCTTCAGATATAAGAAGGAAAAAGAAACTTTCTTTTGCACAGCTGAACGTGTGCTGCAGGGTACAAATTTTGACAAATTGACACATTTTGGTCTGTAATATTTTATGGAAAAGAAAAAGAAAATATCCTCCTGGGTATTGAATATTTCATGCAGTAGCTGGAAAGAAACATGTGGGAAGTAAATTGTACTTATTTTCAATTCTGAGCTGGCATCCAAGGAGTTTATGAACTGGTGAAAAGGATCAGCAGAGTTAATTGTTTTTATTTAAAGTTTACTTTAAGGATGCAAACAGGTTTCTTTTAGAGAACTGATAAGGAACTTGCAGCAGCAGAACTTTAAATGAGACTCTGTCTGGGCTGGCTAGCATAGAATGGAGAAAAATCATGCCAGGTACTGTGCCTGGCTTCTTGAACTTAAGTCCTGGATGAAATAATTTCCTTTTGCCTGACAGCTTTCCAGCAGGTTATGTGGATTTAGTGTTGTTAAGGAACTCCAAAAGTCTTTAATATAAAGGTTGCAGTAAAGTCTTTAATATAAAGGTTGCAGGAATATTTCAATTACATAAAGCATCTAAGGCCTTTCCAAAGCCTTGAACAGCTTTAAGCCATCCTAGTCCATCTTTCACGCTGAGATAACAGTTTAGATAATCTGGTCCCCTGCTATGTGCAGATGCTAGGGACAGATGACAGTTGGCTTCATGTCTCTAGAAGTCAGAATCCCTGTCATGCAGATGTCAACTGGTTAAAAAACCCAAATCTATAACCAGAAGACCAGTTGATTTGAGCTTTCCACACAGAGAAAACTGCAATGCCTTGGTTGTGGGTTATGTTAGATGAATCACTGTTCCAAATACATAAAAATCAGAGGAAGAAATGCTTTCTGTCATCACTGGCTTTCCAGCACACCTTACCTTTTTCAGCTGGATCAAGTCTTGGTAACTATGATTTATGTCATCTGAAGGCTACTCAGTAAGAACCCAATGCTGGAAATGGTGGGATAAAAGGCAATGGTCCCTCTGCTTTAACATAAGCATCTTTTGAAAGTAAAAATATATGTCTGAGTGGGTTGTATAGACAAAGGTCATCTAGGTAGAGTAATAGTCAGGGATTATTACTCTTCTTGGGTAGTGTAGAATGTTGACCTATAAATGCTATAAATGGGGAAAAGGGACCAACCTTTACTCCTTACTTTTTAGATATCTGCACTAAAGTCTTGCCTAAGTAGCAGTTTATCATGAAGGCTGCAGGGCCTGCTGGATTATGATGTACCAAATGTTCCTGGGGTCTATCTGTTCTTGGAACATAAAATGAAGATGGCACCAATCCTTGTCTCTCTGTATTAAGTGCAGCGAGTCCCTGGAGGCACTAATTAGCCAAATGTCACAATAAGCAGTTTTATGTTTTGCTCTTAAACTTGCCAGTCACTTAAGATATCTTTTATATCTTACCATGTAACAAAAGCCATTCTGAACCTCTGCTGAGCCCTGAATTTCTCCCCACACCACGTATGCTTGTGAATATCCCTCAGTTTGTGTGTGCATCATTCCATAAATTTATATTTGATGAGGAAATAAGGAGCATAACAATTAGAAAAATACATTAGATTAAGGAAGTTGTACAGCAGATACAGCATTGCTATGATGTGTTGTGTGTGTACACTCAGATATGGAAATGATCTTCAAGCCAGTCTGGGTTTTCTCTGTCTGGTTTTCATATGGTCTTAGTAAATAATTAGAAATAAATTCCAACCTTCTCCTTTTCTTTTTTTCCCTAAGAATGTTTATATTTTATCTAAAGAATTTGCTACCAATAGTTGTACAAACAGTACCTGAGGGTAACAAGTTATCTGGAGTCTTCATGGGACCTTGTGATGTTCCATGAAGTTTGGGAAGCTCCTCTTCTTCAGCCACTTGGTATTCCTTTCCCACTGAAATATAATGTTGTCAAAAAGTGACTGGCTGGATTCATGGAAAAGAAATCCACAAACAGCTGTTAAAACAAATAAAAAGAAAATAAGGACCCAAAATAGGTGAATCTTCTGCTGTTGTCATTGATTTAACAGATCACAGGATACTTATTTATTGATATGACACATACACAAACAGCTGTTAAAACAAATAAAAATAAAATAAGGACCCAAAATAGATGAATCTTCTGCTGTTGTCATTGATCTAACAGATCACAGGATATTTATTTATCAATATGACACACGGGTAGTGAGATTTATTTAGTGAGACTTTTACCTAGCTTCATTAAGTAATATATGCAAATTCTTAGAATCTAGTAAATGAAGAAAGGCTGCCACACCAAAATAAAGCAGCATTATTTATGTTGCTCCTATTTTTTTTTGATATCTTCTGGGTATGTCTTGGCATACATGTATCCTCTTCTCTACACAGAGGAATAACTTTCTCACTGCTGCTCTTTACTACTTGAGCTTACATCCCTGTTGGGAGAAAATGAAGAATTTAAGTGTGTGGTTTGCAGGAAGGGCACCATTTCAGAATCAGGGTTCTTTTCTGGGTTTGTTTTGGTTTTTTTCCTGCATCACATGACTGGACAATCAAACAATCAGAGTCCAGTTCTGAAATTTGGAAACAAAATAGTTCCTTGCTCTGCAATTGCCCTTTCTTTCAAAAGCCTCCATCACAAAGGAGGACATTCTTCACTGCTGATACTTAGGCAGGTGCTAATTAGTTTTTTCTTTAATAAAAGAATGAGTGGCATCCCAGGTTTCATTTTGACCAGGGATGGAACCCAGTGAGGACATGACAGGTAATGTTAACAGAACATCATAATTTCTCATCTATCGATGACCTTTAAAGAGAATTGTAGTTATTACCTGAGAATATTCTCTCATTTATTACCTGTCTCATCACTGAATTTAAATGCCTTTATGTAGCAGAAATATAGATGCTTCACTTCAAAACAGAGAAATATGATTTAACTATTATAATGGCTGCAGGCACTGAAGTCTAATTCAATTTTTTTTTCACATTATATGGGATTTTGGAAGATGATGGTGGTTACTAGACCAGGCAGTTCACTGGAGAGAGTAGAATGAGCTTATAACTTAGGGCTAAATTAGTTATAAAAGGGTATTTTCTCAGATCCAGCAGAAGTTCATTAAACTGATTAGGTGTGCTTCTTAGCTAGCAATCTAAGCTATTAATAGCAGCAAAGTCCATTACGTTGTAAGCAAAAAGATCGATATTGAGATGTGGAAAATTATTTGAACATTCACCCTTTTGCAGAAGTAAAAGTCAACCAAGTCTGTCTTTGATGGAGCCCAACTCAGTGGCAGAATTAGTTTTGTCATTTTCTGATCCCAGGCACTTCCAAATGTCTTTTATTTCACCTTCTTCATTCCAGTGCTCTTGCAGCAGGCATGCAAGTTCAGAATTCTTTCTGACATTACAAGCTGGAAGGTTTTACATTGTAGTTAACTCCTTGATGGCTTTTCTATGCTTCAACTTTTTATGCAGCATTTTCCTGAGTTGTTGAACATGTTGATCTACTTGTTCTTCAACTTATATTGGGAGGTGTTGATACTCCTAAATGGACAAATCTAGGAACACAGCAATAATTAAAATGGAAAGATATAACCCCCTGAAGGAAAACTTCAGGCAGGCAGTAACTTCTTGAAGGATACTTCTATTATCTTGTTCATCATAAAAGTTGTGTCACTGATAGGATTTGTTTTACTGTATCTCATGAGAAAAGACATAGATAGAGAATGAAATTGGTATTTATACCACTGAAAAATGCAGCTCCATGATGCTGGTCTTCAAAATTCCATGGAGAATTTTCGTGTGGCCACCCTTGGAGTGTTGTATTCAATTCCACTTTCTACTGGCTTTTTTTTTTTTCATAGTGGTTAATGAGCTGATGGAGTTTTCAGGCACAGAGGCTTGTGGAGGCAGATAGTATCACCAGGTTCAGAAAAGGATCAGAGCAGTTTATGCAATGGGTGAATAAAGGGCAGGATACATCATCTAGGGGCAGGTTTGTGAGCCCTGTCTTGGTAACAGCTCCAGTGGCTATAGTCAGATCAGAATAATGGGCCAGGTTGAGCTGACCCATTTCTTAAACACTTCCCAGCATTATTCTGCTCACGTTGCTCATTGTTTGTTTGTTAAAGGGTTTCCTCTTCTAATTCTCAGTTAGCTTGTAAAACTTACCTACCTAGGTTATCTTTTACTATGTTTACTAGTTTAGCATAGTTCCTAAGGGAATAGTAACCCAGTTACACAGGAGCTGCAGACTCAATTATAATAATCCTATTAATTCATCTATTCATAAAAATATTAAACTCTTATAAATTTTAATATTGCAACATAGAGGATTACTGAAAGAAAGGGTAGAAGCAATTTAATTCTGTATAAAAGGAAAACATGTAACTCATTCTTCTTTAAGAAAAAGTCATTACATTCTTGTTGCCATAGTGTTCTCTGGAATAAATGCTGTGGGTAAAAGAGACTGGTTTGAGACAGATTCTTTTCATGAGGTCATCGTGCTCTTTCAAAGGCACCTCCTCTCTGCAAACCTTGTTTCTCAAATCAAGAGCAGTGAAAACGATTTTCCAGAGGTTGAACTGAGTGATTTAAATTGCAGCCTCCTGGTTAAACTTCATCAGCACTATGTAAAACAACCCAAAAGCTAATCTGCCCAAGACATTACAACCTCACAGTTAATGAGGCTTATTTTGAATCTGATGAGAATTTTCTTTTCAGGGCCAGCAGAAGTTCAACAATTCATGGTAAAAACTGTTTGAAACAGCACACTTATGGCCCTCTGCCCTTTCTCTTTTAATCAAGCTCTGCAGGCTGAAACAGTGAAAGTATTGTCCAGCATTGTTGTTTTGGGATATTATTTTGGCAACAGTCCACATTTCTTTAGCAATTTGGAACACACTAAAACCATCCTGCTGATAGTAGACCCAGGCTAGTCTTTAAGGCTTCACACAAACCACAGCTAAGAGACAAAGCATATAGAAGGAAAGAGGACCAGGGGTGTCATGCTCAGGGTGAGGTTGCTGCAGAATAAAAAGGTAATTTTCATCTGAAATCTGTGCTCAAGGGGAGAAGTAAAGTTATGAGAGGCTTCACCTTCAAATTCCATATTATTTGTTAGTGGAGCACAGAAATGGGGCTAGTTCCCATACAGTGCTCTAAGGCACAAAGCAGGGAATGTTTCTTTGTATTTTTCTTTTGCTATGAAGTACCTGCACTGGAGCTGGCTTGGCTCAAAAGGAACCATGCAGAGGTGTGCTGACCACCCTGCACCATGGCTTGTGATATTGCCTTCAGATCCATTCAGATCATCTCAGCATAATTTCCCTTCCTCAGCTTTTAATTGCTTTCCTAAATTGTTGTACTTTGAGGAAAGTGCTTGTTAAGTAACTCATATGCCAGCAAGAGAAGAAATTATTTATATACAGCATATAAAGTTAGTGAACTCATCTAGACTGTAAAAAGACTATTTTTCTGCTCTGCAGTTATTGGTGTGTAGTAGATATCAAAGCTTGCAGTTCTGATACTTCACATTATAAAACATTGCCTTCAAAGCCACACTAACTGGTCAACTTAATACCTTGATCAAGTTTAAAATGATTCTGGGCTGAAATGCTCTATGCTGGGAAGTTTTTTTGGGAATGTTTCAGCACCAATAGATCTGTTGTTTTCCAACTCTTTAAGGAAATATTTAAAACTGTTTCTTTAGGGAACAATGTCACCTTCTGAAACTTGGAAAAGAATATTTGACATTCGACCTGGAATATGACAAAAATCCTCTCATGAGGTTACCTCATGAAAATACAGTCAGACTCATCTTTGAAATCTAAAAAATACTGATTTTCACAGTGGAGAAGAGTGAGGAGTTCTGCAGCATAATCCTCCATGGCTCCTTGGTTGTTTCAAGAACATTCTTTTTATAGAGCTTCTCTGTGCCAACAAACCAGGGATAATTCACAGAGCAATTGCACTTCCCAGCTGACAGCCAGCCATTGACAAAAGCATAACCCATCCAACCTTAAATCTTTCCAAAGGCTTCACAGATAACAATAACTCAAATGCTTCACCTGTCAATAATGTTTGAGCACTTTGCTTTCCAAAGGCAATATTATCTTCTCCTTTCTTATTGGGAATAGAACATGGATCCAATTCTTTTCCTGCACTTGCACAGGGAAAGACACAGACAGTGGATGATGTAAAAGACACAGAGAATGTGTTTGATGAATTAAAACCATTTAGTTGACACAACCCCCCAATCAATTTCTCTGACTAAAGATGGACTGTGAGGTGTGAAAACTGCATGGTAGCATGTAGTAAGCATGTAGTAGGGTAGTAGCTGCAAGGTTGTTTTCTACCAGCTTTTGAAACATAGGATGAATTACAGTAAGATATCACAACAGTAAATGTAACATTCAAGAATATCTGACAAACTCTTTTAAGATAAATGTATGTCCTAAGAAGCTATTATTCCATTTTGTCTCTTTTCACTCTACAACTTTCTGGAACTGGAAAAAAAATGAGGTTGTTGCTTTGCAGACTTGCCTTCAGCAGGCACAGAAACCATTACTTTGGCACCTATCAGAGTAGCTGCCTACACTAGTTCTTATGATGTCCCCTGAGATACATTTACCTGTTTGATTCTGAAGTAGTTGCTAGCCTTGTAGGAGAAGAAATTTGCTTTTCCTTTTCTTCTCTGACAGCAAATGTATGTATCTGAAAATCAGAGAAGGTTTACATGGGCTGGTTTATCATGGCAGCAACTCAAAAGTGTTGACTTGGTTTACTATAAAAGCCATATCTGGCTTTAAACAAGGTTTTGCTATCCACAAAAAGCATCTGGGGGAAAAAACCTTGGTCCTATAGTTATGATGTGTGTATACATTATGTACATACACAGATCAGAACATAGCATATGTATACACATCATTTACTCTATAACCATGATGTTGGCATGTCTTTGTGTAATTAAACAGCAGCATCACAAAGATTTAATAATGCCATAGATAGCAGATATATTGATGTACAAACTGCACATCAATTGTG
>NW_008623441.1:37212-38028 GCF_000691845.1 Merops nubicus | reverse complement strand
CCTCACAGCACTTGCTTGTGAAGCCCTGGGAGCAGAATTGGTGTAGAGAAGCAGTTCCCATGGTGAGCCTTGACCAGTGATTCCCCTCCAGCCATGGCCAGAGGCAGCTTAGGGGGAGCTGGCAGGTGATGGTTGGCTTGTTTCATCCCACCTCTTGCTTCCACTGCTGCTAAATGGGTTGGAGAAGTAAAAATCCAGGAAATAAATTCCCCTCATCTTCCTTCTCCTGCAGGGAAGCAATGAAATAGTTGCAGGAGCACCAGGAACTCCTGGGTGATGGGGCTTTGCTCTGCTGTGGGGGTGGCTAGGAGGAAAAGCTGGTGGCTGTGTCATCAGGGTGTGAGTGGAGGTAACATCAGGAGGTTCTGGCAAGGCTTTGGGAGGTTCTGACTGGGGTGATAAGGTGTCCTTGGTGATAAAGCCCTTCTGTTGTTGCTCTGCTGGGTCACAGGGAGGTAGGTGTTGGGCATCACCCCGTGCTGAGGGTGTAGCTGTTGGAAAGAATTTCAAAACAAAAGGACTTTGGGCTGGCTCCAGGTGTCAGGGGGTTAAACCAGAACAGTTCCAGCTCTTGCAGGGGGGGAGAAAGTTGTAGGAGATCACCTTGCAGGGGTGAGCACCTCCATCGGAGCCAGCCCTTGGAGGTCCTGGTGCAAGAGAGGAACCCTCCTGTGCTCAAAGCTGCTGGAGGAGCTTTGATGGTTGGGTGGGTTCTTGTTTGTCCCGAGGTGCTTTCTGCCAGGGAGCATCGCCATCCATCCTCCCGCGGGAGGAGGAGGAGGAGGCGGGGGAAGAGGAAGACTGGTGGCCCAGCTC
>NW_008623441.1:13604-37202 GCF_000691845.1 Merops nubicus | reverse complement strand
TCGTGGCTTGTACCGCTGGGCACGGACCTGGACCCCGGTGGAGGAGGAGGAGAAGGAGAAGATCACATCCTGCAGCTGATGCCTTGGGTGGGCAAAGTGGGCTTGCTCCACCACGGGCAGACACCACAGATCTTTGTTTGGATGTTCTTCATCTCCTTGGGATGAAAAGAAGCCCTGATAGAACCAGAGAGTTGTTTGGGTTGGAAGAGATCTTCAAGATCATCAAATCCAACCCTTCCCCAGCCCTGCCAGGTCCCCACTGCCCCGTGTCCCTCACACCACATCTCCACAGCTTGGAAACCCCTCCAAGGGTGGGGACTCCACCACTGCCCTGGGCAGCCTGGCACAGCCCTGGGCAACCCATTCAGAGCAGAAGTTTTTCCTTGTCCCACCTCAACCTCCCCTGGTGCAGCTTGAGGCTGTTTCCTCTTGTCCTGTCCCTCGTTCCTTGGGAGCAGAGCCCGGTCTGGCTGCATCCCCTGACCCTGAGCAGATCTTCAAGCTTTAATATTTTTCTCTTAGCTCTTTCTCACCTGTTTGGGGCTTTATCCTAGGTGGAAGGAAAAGCCCAGAAAATCTGCAGAGCAAACACCTCTCAATCCTGATGGTGACATCAGTTGTGTGAAGGTCTGCACAGAGAAATGACCTCAAGCAAGCCAAAGTGGAAAAATTTCCCTAAATCACCATCATAGGTGGCCTAGGATTATTTTATTTGCCACAGGACACTCTGGTGTGGTTAAATCCTGAGATACCAAAGAATATCTTCAGTCTGAGATTCTTACCTTGGCTGCACTTGGACTTTGTGTCCACATTGCTCTTATTTTCTGGGAGTTCCATGTGATTTTTTGTGTTTCTTGGGGAACAAACCAAGCTGTGAGTAAGAAATACAAGTTCTGGGGCAAAACTCTTTTTTTTTTTTTCCCTTCCTAAAATGGAACAGGAAAGACTGAGCAGTGATTTCTCAGCCTGCTGCAAAGCAACAGGAACCCCACGTTGGGACTGGAAAGCTGCTGAGAGCTCCTTCAGCTTCTGCTGTGCCCCAGTTAATAAATGGGTTCAGCTTTGATTTTTATCTAGAGACAACAAAGGTGTTTCCAGTGAAGTGCTGCAGGTTAGTGTAGTTTCCATCCTGAGCAGTTTGAGCTTGAAAAAAAAATGAGAGTGAAACAAACTCGTCCTTCTGTTGGCTTCTCTCTTGGCTTTCAGGGTGGAAATAACTGGGGCATAGCTGGACTAAATCAAGCAGAAAGGACAGATGAAAGTTATGGCATTGTGGTTTTTTTAAACCCCATTGTGTGGGCACTGAAGTTGCTGCTTTGATGGTGTGGGGGGAAGGTGAGAAATCCAATCGTAGGATGCCAATAATTTTCTGGTGATCCTGGAGTTGGTTCAGCACCTGAGGGGTCCTGTGGGAGCCCAGGCAGAGCCCTGCTGGGTGGGGAGAGGGGGGGAATCTGTCAGCTCAGTGGTGCAAAGGTGGAGGAGGGATTTTGATTTGGAAGCTCTAGTAAAGAGCATCTCAAGGATTCAGTAGGGAAACCTGGTTCTGAGTCGTTCTCCTCCCACCCTGGAGCTGCTGCTGCTGTTTTGTGAACTCTCAGGTGGTAGAAGGAGGTGAAGCTTTGCAAGGGGCAGGAGAACAGCCTGGATCAAGGTATTGGTGGTTTTTTCCCCAAGGTAAAGCTGCATTAAACTGTGGAGAAGCAAACCAGCCAGGGTGAAGAATAACCTGTGCATTTTATCCCCCTGCTAACCCCAGCTGGAAAACTCACCATAGGAAAACCAACAGCACGGGAGCCACACGAGCAAACAGAGGGCAGGGGATTATCAGCAAACGTTTATTTTGGCTCTGGTGGAGCCACTCTCCTGATCAAAGGGGTTGGAGTTTGAACCTTTTGAGTCCTGCCTGGCTCTTGCACCGAGGGCATCAGCATCTCCTCTGCAGCTGGGGGAGGAAGGAAAGCACTGGCTGGGAGAAGGGAAGTGTGTGTGAGGCTGCCTGACTGCACTGGGAGACAAGAGTGGCTTTTTTTAGCCCCCCAGCCACTGCCTGGTTGAGGGAAAACAACCCAAGGCTCCTTGTATAAGTCAATAGTGCAGCCACTATCTCAGGGTCAACAGGGAACACGTTACAGGCTCCTGCCTGGCACTCTGAGGAGCTCTGCAACCCTCACCCACAAGATCTCTGCTGGCAGAAGTCACCCTGGGATCTTCAGGAGCTTCTTCTCTCTCTGGTTGTGTTGTTCAGGGTCTTCCCTCCTCTTCTCCCCACTAGAGATGCTCGAATCCCTCTTGGCAATGAGTCCTGGCTGCACCAACCTGCTCCTCTCTGATGCTTTCAGGCTCTGTGGCTGGTCTCTGGTGGGGAGGGCTTGTCCAAAATGTGCTGTGCCAGCCCAGTCTCGCTTGCTGGGGAAATATTTCAAGAGCTTTTCTGGAGGAGCTAAGCTGTGAGGAGCCCAGTAGTGTGGTGGAGAGAGGCAGAGGGAAGAGAACTGCTGGAGTCCTCATGAGGAGGATCTTTCAGTGCCAGCATCTTGCATCTCACTTCATCTGTGAAGAGACCCAAGTCAGGGTTTTTTTTTGGACTTTCTTTCCATGGTTTTTCTCACCATATTTTTTTTTCCTTCTGTATTTTTCTTTTTTCAAGTCCATAAAGTCTTGCCTGTCCTAGGATCTTCCCCCTCAACCCTCCCCAGTGTCCTCTGGGACTAAAAGTTGATTTTTTTTGTTGTTGTTTTTAACACCCTGTTCCCTTTGCTTCCCTTTCTCCTGCTGCAGAGCACCAGCTGGGCTTTGCCAACACCAGGATCTGCACCTTTCCAGCTGTCTCCTTGCTCAGGGTGCAGATCTCTGGAGGCTCTTGCTCTGGTCCTGGTGCAGCTGAGCTGTGTTCAGAGCCTGGATGCTGCTGCAGTGCCCTTAAAAAGGTTTTTGAGGCTGTTTCAGAAAGACAACTGCCAAATATACTTGGATTCTGGTGTGAACACACCACAGACCCTCTGGGACAGCAAGAGATTCATTAGCTGTGCTGAGATCAATGAAGATGAGCCCTGGTTTTGTTGCTTGACCGTGCATCAGTTGGAAACAGGTATTCCAGGAAGAAGCTGAGGTGTTTCTAAGGGGTAGAAGTCTTTAGATACCCACTTTTTGGGCAGCTGAGACCTTCTGCTGCAGGTATTTTAGAGGAGCACCCTCACTATGTGGAGGCAAAGGTTGACTTGTTTGCTGGGGTGGGCCTGGGGACCTCTCCAGCCATGCCCTGAGGTATAAGGAGCCTGGTGATTTGGGCTAAGAGGATCTTGGCCATTCTGGGACTCATTTCAAGCAGAAGTGCTTGAACTAGTTTGTTTTTCCATCTGATGAGTCTTTCATCAGATAACAGACCAAGAAGCTCGGTGGCAGGAATTTGGGTTTTGGTCATGCTTTTGTGGTGTGGTTGCAGTGGAATGGGGCTGAGCAAGTGGCCTCTTGTGCCAGTGCTGCTGCTGAATGGGGTTTTGTCAGCTTCTCCTCAAGGCATGGCTCCTCTTACATCTTAGGGGAACCACGGGGAGAGAGATGGGTCTAAAGATGTCTGTCCCATGAGAGAAAACTGAGCTGTGTCCATATTCTGGTTCCCTTGGGTCATGAAGACCTAAAATGCAGCAACGCAGCACTTTAGAGTTGAGTCTTCATCTAGGGAGTGGTGGCCAAGCTGTGATGAACGCCCTTCATCCTTTTTTTTTGGCTCTATCCCATTTTGTGGCACTTGCTGGTTCATGTTTGATGGTGGTAGACCTCCTTAATGCAGGTTGAACCTCCAAAACTTGCTGCCCTTTGCTGGGATGGCCGGTGAGGACTTCAGTGCATGGGAAAGAAGCAGGAGAACCTTGCTGGTGGTCATCTGAGCAGCAGGGATGCTCTTGCTGCTCAGGAATCTGTCTGAGCTGCAGCGTGTGGGATGGAGGCCATGTGTCAGAGCTCCTGTGAGTCCTAGCTGGACATGCTGAACCTCTCCAAGAGCTACCACCCTTCCTGAGCCTGTGCTCAGCTCTGGGACCCTCCTGTGGCTCCGAGTCCTGCCCACACCTTTCCAAACCAGAACTCAGCTCTACTCCTGATCCTTCCCCTACACTTTGAGTCTCCAAAGAAGGTCTCCACGCTCCCCAACCCAAGATCCTAATCCCATGTGCTGCCTTGTGCTTGGTTATCTCCCTCCCCATCAGTTATGCCTGGAATGAGAGGTTTTGGGGATGTGCTGCACCTGGGAGTATAATTTGTGTTTACTTCTCCTGAGGCTTCATGCTCAAAGCAAGGAACAGTTTGTCCTCTGCTAACATATGTCAGTGTGACTGGTTTGTGTTTAAAAAGTGCTCGTTTCACTTGTTTCCCTCCATCTTTTTCCATTTTCTTTTCCCCCTCAGAATTTTTTGGATAGCTCACTGGAATCCTGAGGAAAAATGAGAAAACAATATTCTTTCATCATGAATTTATTGAGAAGCAACACGAGCACGTAGCTTAGGTACAGAGTGATTCACACACCACTTAAAAGGCATTAAAGACCTAACAGAATTCCAGGGAAGACTGGAGTGATAGGAATCCAACGACAGGATGTGTATCAGTGGGGGGAAAAAAGCATCTTCATCCCTTTGGGTCTCTGATCTGTGGTTATAACAAAATCTGTACTAGTTGGAGGCTCCAGACAGGCCCCAGGAAGAGTGAAAATGTTGAGTGCTGTAGCTGCATAATATGTGATAGATATTAAAGTCTTAGTCTGTGTTAGAAATGGATCTCTCCATAAGTTAGTGCAAAAAGCTATTTAGGTTTTTGCCTGTTCTGCCTCGTGCTAGCTTCATCCTAAAAGGAGAATGTTGGTATCAGAGGCTTTCTACTTGCTAAGCAAAAAGTGGGCTGCAGTGTGTGCATGTAGAGAGAAAATTACCACTAGAGGGTCTAGTGGCTTCTTGAAACCAGAATTAGGAAGAGGAACAGCATCAAAACCATCAAATGGGGCTTATTCCTTTCAGAATCATTGCAGTGTGTGAGCAGCTTGGCGTGAGGAGGAGCTTTGAGCTGGGTTTGTTGTTAATAATAATCCAAATCATTTCTCACAGTGAAATCAGCACAGGCAACGGTGACGTGGTCTTCGTTGGTCAGCTTGGCTGAGATGGTGTAATCCCCCTGTGTGGGACACAAACCAAGGGGTTAGCCCTTTTCTTAGAAGCAGCATGACACTTGTTTTTTTCCCCCCCCAAGCTCCTCCAAAACCCTTTCCTGTCCAAATGTTTCAGGCTTGCCCATCTCTGCTGCCAAAACACGCTCGTCGGGGACATCGCTGCTGACAGCACCAGTTTAAAATTAAAACACTGCAAAGGGAACAAAATGTTTGGAGGCCTAAAAATTCCTTTTGAATCTGGGTGACTTCTCCTGTTTCTTCTGAGCAAGCAGCACGTGGCCTGTGCTGCTTAGTGGCTGGAAGGGGAAGAGGTGCTCAGTTGTCTGGCACTTCTCTTCCTTGGATCTCGTTGCTCGGTGTGTACGCTGTTCTTGAGATGAATTTCAATAAAATCTTGATTTTTATCAGCATCACTTTCCTAGGGCTTTATCATGTGAGGAGATGCTCCTCTTCCATGTGTTAATCTGAAATATCATCTGTATCCCCACTAAGAGATGATCTCAGCCCGCGCTGACAGGACTGAGCTCCCTTCTCCTAACCAGATGTGTGTGTAGATAACTCAATCTGTGATGAATTCCTACCTAATACAGCCAGAAATAGTTTCATTTAAAATTACAGAGTTAAAACTAATAATTCAGGCTTTGGGGAGAACTTGTATCACTGCAGTGGAAAAAAAATAACCCCAATTTCACCCTTAAAGAAGCCATGTCTGGATTTATATTGGCCAAAACTGCTCTGTTCAGACTCTTGGAGGAGAAGCAGCACTGGGTAAAGGTGACAAGACTCATCCAACAGGTTGGGAGGAAGAGGTGAACCAGATTTTGTTCACTCTAGATTGCTAGCACTGCAGTTTTTTCTCTCTATTTTCTTTTTCTGGAGTTTGGAGGGGAGCAAAACTTGGGGTAGGAGAGCTTGGCAGCAGTGGCCTCCTGACTTTGAACCACAGAAAGCTCTTCCCATGCTCAGCACTCTCCTGGTTGTGGAGTAGAAGGAGGCACAGCTAGAATAAGTCAGGTTTCTTGGCATTTGCTTTTTACCATGGGATTTTTAAAGGAATAACTGGCCTGTGTCCTCACAGAGAGATTTGAATCTCTGTTCATGTTCTCATCCAGAGATAAGTGTCTTTGAAATGAGCAGAAGACAATTGCTGCATGGAATAACTCCTTATTGCTGGCAGTATTTCCCTGATTGATTAATTACCAAGAAGACTTCTCATTCCCTTGCTCCCAAGCATGTGAATTCTCCTAAAACTTATAGTTTCATCCATGGAAGGGAGTTTATAATAATTCATTTCCATTGCTCATTAATGATTAGATTTTTTTTTTCCTTCCAGGATAATTTTTTGCTCATGAGCAAAAATTGTTATTAAAAGATGATCCTGGGCAGTCTTAGAATTTCTCCCATTTAAGCTCATTTGCCCAGAACTGAAGTTTTACTGGTCTGTGTGGTTGTTTATGGTGTTTTTCTCTTGGTCTAAAGATTTATTCTTCAGTTTGCCTACAGCCTTTCCTACAGAAGTGTCCTCATGTGTTAGTGAAGCTGCTCCTGGAGCAGGATGCTGATCAATAGGAGCTTGGGCAGTCTGGTGGGAAGAGATTAGGAGGTCTGGTGGGAAGATATCAGTTTTGCTCTACATGCCATCTCTAAGGAAATAAGCTGGTGAGGGTGGGATAACATCCTGCATGAAGGCCTTGGAAAACAAAGCTTGTGGTTGCTGTCACCAAGAGGAGGTTGAGATGTATGAGGTGGTGGCTGTTATGTGTCTCTAATCCTTTAAATAAATGTCATATTGAGAAGAAATAGTCATGTAAACACTATCAGATCCTGTGTGGGAGCTGGGAATGTGCTGATGGGATTGCTGGTGGTCCTCTGACCCCATCCAGAGACCCCTTTGCAGCACAGTTGTGGCCAACTTACCTGGGGGATTTCTTTGATTCCCAATGTGACTGGTCCCTCATAGTAGAGGTGTTCTGAAAAGCAAAAAGGTGATGGGTGATTAGAGCTGCAGGACATGATGGAAACAAGCAGCTGGTTGTAGATGTTGGGTTTTTTTGGGTAATAGAACTTCAAAGTGACAAGAGTTATGGAACCATAAAGTGCTCTATACACAGTCCTTCAACATTTCAATGGCATTGATGGCCAGAATCAAACTGTCCTGCAGTGCCTCCTCCTTTGCCATAGCTTACTGACCCAAACTATGCAGACTTGGCTGAAAAGAAAATGTGTGGATGCTGCAGTACTTCAGGATTTCTCACACAGCTTGCCCTCCACAAAGCCATGGAAAAGCCTAAGAGCTGTTTAAGGATTCTCATTTGTAGGTGTCATGAAATATTCTCTGACAGTGACAGAGGGGTAAGTGTTTCATCCTATTTATCTATGTGCTGGCATCTTGGTGCCTGTCACTTCTAGAGAGTTGTTTTAGTCCAGTCTCCCTGTGCTGGTTTAAATTGCTGCTTCTGAAAGGCTGGGCAAAAGGTTTTATGTCTTATAGTCCATCCCACCATGCTGGAGGGATCTGGCTGGGAAAAGGTCAACAGGTCTTCCCAGCATGTGCTATGGAGTGTTAGTCAATGCCTTGTAACAAACTTGTATGAAAAAAAAAGTCAATAGAAGGTAAACTAGGGGAAAAAAATAGAAGAAACCTGGGCAGCACCACAGCTCCACACCTTTGCATTCATGAGGGGTTTGTTAAACATGATGCCCTGGTGAGCCCTGGGAGGTGGAGAAGCTTCAGAACTTCTCAGTGTTGCCCTGAAAAATCTAACAGGCAAAGAAAACAGACTTAAGAGCCTGTTTGGGCTTGTCCCTCTCAGGCTGGTCAGCTATGTACTTGTTTCCCTCTGCATCCCTGGCTGCTTCACCTGGCCACCAAGAGGTCTTTCCTTCTCCAAGAGCAGCCACCACTTGTGCACGAGGCAAGAGCCCTGGAGTCTGACACCTCTCTGCTGTGGAGAGCAGTGACTCAAGGGGTTTAAAAATACAGTGCAGCCCACTTCTCAGCTCACAGCTCTGCAAGAGTCTACACAGGACCTAAAGCCACTTGACCTTCTCCACAGGGACATGGAAGGTCCTCACGTGGCTCGCAAGGGTCTCCTCTAGGCTGTCAAACCCAGGATCTCAAGATGCAGATGCAGCATTGAAGCTCTGCAAAGCCTACAGTTTGGAATGAAGTAGGAGTCACCAGGCCATAAATTTGCTGCTGAAGTGATGGCAATGCTAATCTCTGCTTCAGTGTAGGTAGAAGCTATTTTTTTCCCCCCCCTCCTCTTTGCTGTGGCAAAGGGATGATTCCATCCGAGCTAGATGAATGCAGTCTTAGGGCTCTGCTTCAGCCTCCTCTGAGAAGTTTGCCATGAGTGTTTGGAGGTGTGGTCACTCAGTAATCAATGGAGTCACTCTCATGGGCTGGACTATCTTTGGAGAGCTTCCAACTGTGGAGCTATGTCTCATTTGAAGTCCATGTTTTCTACTTTATGCTTCAGCATTGCCTCTATTTAGGTCTTTCAACAAAGGGTCTTGCAGTGGTTCAATCACTAATCTCATGGAGATACTGGAGACAGTCCAGTGAAAGGCTGCTGAGATGTTTAGGGGACTAGAACATCTCCCCAGTTGAGGAGAGGCTGAGGGAGTTTGGGCTATTCATTTTTTTTTAGTGGTGGTGGGATTTTTTTCACTCTGAGGGTGACAGAGCACTGGTAGAAGTTGTGGAGTCTCCATCCTTAGATACATTCCAAACCCCTGTCTGGACATGGTCCTGGGCAACCAGTTGTAGGTGGTCCTGCTTGAGTAGATGGGAATTGGACTAAATGATCTTCAAAGGTCCTTTCCAACTTCAACCATTCTGTGATCCTGCAACCAGGACTCTAGAGAAATCCTGTGACCTTTTTTTGCTTCAATGGTGGGGAGAAGTATGAAAGTATGTCCAGATAGGAAAGTAAGGGCAGCTTTTTCCTTCAGCCAGTTGAGACCTGCCAGGAAATAATGTGGAGCCACAGATCTGCTGAGTTTTATCATTCAGGTTCACTTTGGACCCTGGGAACCTCCTCAGTGCCTCTGCTGGGTCAGGCTTTTCAAAGCCCATTCCTCTCACCTGAAGGTTTCTGCTGTAACTCCAGAAGTACAAACATCCTCCAAGGCTTTAAGGGCTGTAGTTTATCACAGCATCCTTCATAGACACTGCTCTCCATAAATTCACACAGTTTTGCCTTCCTCCATTGAAAGAGGATGAACACATCTGCTGCAGCAAGTGTAACTGTCACAAACACTGAGAAGGATTCTCATGGGGAGAATTCTGAGGCCTTTGTAGAGCAAGCCCAGCTGGAATTGCCAAAAATATATGAAGATTTGGAACAGGGTGAATCAGGAGTGTGTTATTCCAGTGAAAAGCTGCCCTGTGTGGCTTTATTGGTCTGATGTTGTGGTATCTACCAACTGTGCTGTCCTCAGGGATGTGCTTTCAGTCCACCTTCTGTTTTCAACCCTTTTCCTTAGAATGAGCTGAAGGTGGTTTCTTGAGAGCATCCCAGAAAACATTCCTGATGTCTCACTGAGCCAAGGTGATGTTGTACTTGTTGTAAGCAGCTTTTCACTGTTGTTTCTACCAAAAGCAGCTTGAGGGGTTTTCCTTGCCAGTCGAGCAGGCTTCTGGCAGCTTCCAGAGTGAAGCAGAGCTTCCAAACATCTAAAGAACTTCTTGAGGATGACTTCGAGTTACACCACGAAGAGGCAAAACGCCTCTAGCGAAATTCTCACTCCTCTTTCCCAAATCTTCCTTGCACCACGAATCTTTATACCTTCTCACACTCTGGTGCTATATTAAGGCCCTGTACATCTGCACCCACCTCTTCCTTTCTCCACGTTCTAAATCCTTCTACAAGTGAAATGCTCCGTGTTGGAGTTGTTCTAGGATGTGATCTTGCACCCATGCAACTTCAGTGAGGTTTTTAGGGCTGGAGGAATGATCTGAATAAGTCCCAGCTATAGATGCATAGCTGAGTGAGAAAAAAAATGTATATAAATACATAGGGTGAGTAGGAAACATCCACACTTTTTACAGGGGAGGAAAAAGTGGGATGAAGGGGCTAAGCAAGACCAAAGACTTCATTTTGTGGTGTAGCTGCTTCCTCAGGAACTTGTACCTAAACTCTGTGATACCCAGCTCTATAATTCACATTATAGTCTCTATTTTTACTAGAAAATACTATTTTAGAATCCTGCTGGCTGCAACACCCACCAAAAGAGGCAATAATGTGAAGAATGGAGGGTCTGAAGTGAGGGGGGTTTTCTCTGTGGTTTGGGAGGGTGCACAAGGGATCGTGGAAGGGTCCTGGTGGTGCCTTTATCAGCTCAGCCTGACTCATGGGCTTGCAGAGGATGCAACTTTTTTGTCAGGAAGCTCTGTTTTCAGCCTGCAAGTTGTGGTTGGCACGTTGCTAAATATTACCCTGGTAGGTCTTTTTTTGCCCCCCCCTCCCCTCTGATTTCAGTGATTGCATTGGGAAATCTGTTAAATCTTATGTAACTGTTTTCTTTGGAGGAAATGGGGGATAACCAGCACTTTCTACTAAAATAAAAAAGAGGAAGAGCTGAGTTCATGTTCTGCCACAAAGAATTTAGCAGGTTTTTGGGTGGCTGTTAAATGGACAGTGGCCCCTTCCCTTGCAAGCTTTGAGCTAACAACTTCCCAACAGGCATACAGCTCAAAGAAAATGATCTTGGAATCCTGTTTAGAAGTGCCAGATGTGACCTGGCAAACTCATGTCAAGGGCTTAACATAAAGAGTAAATACTATATGATTATGATGAACGTGAAACCTCCAGCTATATAAAGTCTCCTAAAGTATTTCCAGTCGTGGCAAAACTGCAGCGTTGTAGGAGAGCAAAGGAAAAACAACCCCAAACACCCCCCACGTTGCCACATCTGGCTCTTAAGTCTCTTTTTCCTTGTAAATTCTGCTCTGCTCATCCCCAGGAGTGATTGGACCCACAAAACTTGTAGCAAAACTACCTTCTGTCTCATTTTAGGGGTGGGAGGAGCTGGCAATTTGTGGAAGGCAAGGAAATTTGGAGTGGAACTATAGCTAAACTCAGGTTGGGTCTGGCCAGATGTTGGAAATGCTGCCCTTAAAACAGGGAAAAAGTGGTTCTGCATGAAAAGCTTCAGCTCAAAGAACTATCTGCTCCTCTGGACCTTTTCTAGGCTGCCTGCTTGGCCATTCAGTGTTGTGCTTTTTGCATAGATAGGAGGTCAGATTTGCAGCTCTGCAAATCTGAATTGCCTCAGATTGGTCTTCAGCTCAATCCTGTGCCCCTAAAACGTGGGGTTAGAATCAAATGTCAGCTAATTAAGAAATGCCTCGTTTTCAGTTTGAACCTCAGTCTGAGGAAGTTCACCTCTTTCCCACTGTGACTTAATTACTAAATTAAAACCAGCTCCTGAACAAAAGGATGGGTATTAAAAACTGTGGCAGAGGTCCTCGCACTAACTTAGGGATGCTTCTAAATGAAGATAAATAGGATTATTTAAAGAAGCAGCTATAGTTTTATATCCTCATGTACTTCAATTAGTAGAAAGAATCACCTGCCAGTTTAAGATTAAGGGACTTGGAAACCCCAGGAGGTTTTGGCTTTGTGGCTTTAATGTTTGAATAGCAGTTTGTGCTCAGCTCAGGGCTGACTACTTCTCCTTAATGTATTCTCTAAAGACTGTTATTTAGTGCTTCATCAGAATAAGAGTTTCTCAGGAGGTCTGTGGGTGGCTTTTCCCCCTTTGTAATTCAATACACAACTGAAGAAACCTCTGAATTTAATTCTTTTTTTTTCCCCCCTTTATCTGGTTTACAGAATTTACATAATTGGTTGCTCATGTAGCATTTCTCTCTTATTCTTTGTGATATTTCTGTGCTGTGGGGAATGACTTAGTCATTTTCCAGGGGCTCTCTTAAACTCTCTCTTTAAACTCACAGCCATTGCACACGAGTTATTGCAGCAGAGGGTGGAGACAAGTGAATGGAAGGGAAGCAGAACTGCTGCCCCAACAGCTCTGAAACTTCCCTGCAGCTCTACCTGTCGAGTTTAAAATCAACCTAAAGAGATAATCATGCTCTAAGAGGCACTTCAAAATAACAGTCTGAGATAATGTGGATGTTACAGTCCAGCTCTTCCAGCTGTACCATGACTAATTTTGCACTACTTGGCTTGGCTCATGGCAGAAGGGACCTTGAGGTGCCCAGGCTCCTGTGGGAGCAAAGCTGGACCTGCTTTTTGGGGGACCTGCTGCTGTTAAACCAGCTAGTGCAAGTCCTGAGCAGCAACAAGATGCAAACCATAGATGATATCAAATAATATCTTGGCCCAAATATCCTCATTTGAGCATAAGTGAGTTAAGAATGGCCTTTAAGGACAGGAAGTGTTACTTGAAGTGAAGAACACGTTCAGAACAACTTGTTTGTTGGCTCAGCCATTTCTTTTACAGAACTGGCCATTATTTTTGTGATGCTTCTTGCTCACATGACAACCCTGTGGTTAGAAAGAGGGTTTATGAGCCTCTCTGCTGTTGGATGGGGTCCTGTTAGCACAGTTTGGCTTCTTCATGGACTTGAAACCCCATGCACACCTAATATTGTGTGATTAAAGGAAAAACCAGCAAACAGGTTAGAGGGGAAAGCTCTGAGAGGAAAATATCTTTGTCCTGCTGTGTTTTTGTCACCCTTTAACCTGCTGCTGGAGCAAACAGAGCATTGCAACGTTCTGGTGCCTTCAGCAGCAGAGGGGGTGCATCCTGCTGGAAGCATTCAGGAGCCATCCAACATTTAGAGGGCTACCTAAATTACCTCCTTTCTTCTTGCCACAGAAAATCAGCTTGATGTGACCTGGTGCACAAAGTGTCTCGGAGTAGGTTAAGACAGTCTTCCCATTTATGAGCAGGTCAATCTTGGCGTACAGCTCCTTGATGTTGTGTCCTACACACAGAGCAGAAGGAGAGCTCAGAGAAAGTGCAAGGCTAAACAGCTTGATTACTTTAATTTTTTAAAGATTCTATTTTTTTTTTTCCCCCCCTTCCCTGCTGTTTAAGCCATTGAATGTTTTCACTGAGGACTCTTGATCTGTAGAAATCCGTGCGTCAGGAACAGGTCTCTAAGTCCCTTAAGGTATATAAAAGGGGATATAATACCATATACCTTTATTATTAAAAAAAAATGACCATTCTCTGACTCTGAGGCTAACTGGCACAGCAAATCTTATGTCCATACATCTAAATTTTACTTCCTACTGCCCCTAGCAGAGGGACCGTATCCAATGGCCACCAAGCAGCCAACCTGGGGCATGTACCTGCTGCCTGGTAAAATGGTCCCTGTGCCAAGCCAAACCTGTGCCAGGGCTCAGCGTTGCATCTAAATAGGAGGAAAAACTGCTGGGAGGGTGGCAGAGCCTGGAGCAGCTGCCCAGAGAGGCTGTGGAGTCTCCTGCTCTGGAGAAACCCCAAACCCCCCTGGATGCCACCCTGGGCACCCTGCTGTGGGTGAGCTGCTGGAGCAGGGGGGTGGTTTATCTTGTATGGAAGGTTGTCACCCTGGATTATCTCTTAATACCAGCACTCTCACATGAATTCCCTGCTTGTGGCACCAGAAAATAGCAGTTGACTTACTCAGGACCATGGCAGCTCTGATGTTAAAGGTGTGGGATGCAACGTCGGAGCAACGGTCGATGCTGAAAGCAAAATCTTGCTGGGGATCTGTTTGGAGGCAGAAAGCAGCAGGAAACAAGTCGTATTTTTAATGAGATACTGACTGTATGGAAGAAAACAATAGAAAAATAGAAGTGTTCTAAAAAACAGATGATATATTCCTCAAAAATTCACCAAGCTGTGCTCGGAGCTTCCCAGTGCCTGTGTTTAAGAGCTGCTTCTGTCCCTCCTGCCACATGAAGCACCTTCAGATGACAACCTGTGTGTGGCTAAAAGCTGCTGTGTGAGGAAAATGAGGAAAGCAAGTTCCCCACCCTGCTGGGTGGGTAGTCATGCAATGGTGAAGTCTTAGCAGAGCTGCTCTTCCCATTCCCTCCTCAGAACTGGTGAGCGACTGGTCGTGGCGATGAGTTGGAATGGGTTTGTAGCAGGAGATGGTTTTGGGGGGGCTGGCTGGGAAACTGAGTTCTGAAGTGGGATGGAAAGTCTAAAAATGGAAATAGAATTGTGTAACTGAGCTCCTGCACTACTTCACGTTGAGTCCACCACCGTGGGCCTTTTCTAAGCCACAGAATATTCTCCATTTCTCCCTTTCTGGGAGGCTTTAGCAGAGCTGTGGTCAAAGGGAGCCCTGTAACTCATGACTAATGTAAAGGTGGCTCTTGCCAGTTCCTACAGCATCCCTTTCTCTGCATTGAGCCCCAAAACTCTTGTACAAACAGTTGCTTTCCCCCAGATTTCCACCTTCTTCCTTGCAAGCCTCAACAAGACTCTGGAGCACCTGAAGGCTTGCCAAGGGGTCACTCTGGTGACAACCAACAGCATGGGCAAGTGTTTTCTGGGGCTGTGGCTGAAGGTGAAAGGTTTGGCCAGTTTGGAAACATCCTCTTGAGCCTCAGGGTTTGCTGTAGGCATTTTTCTCCCTCATGGTGGCTTCCCAGCCAGCTTGTGCACCCCATTTCCTTCTCTGTGGAAGCTAAAGAAGCAGCCCTAAGCTCCTTGGTTTGCACAGAGCTGGTGGTGACAAGCTCTATGCAAGAACCTGAATGGTCAGTGTGGTCCAAAAGGAGCTCCAAAGTTAAATTTTGGTAGATTAAAGTAACTTGTTGTGGTGTCTCCTTCTCTGGATACTTTGAAAAACTGCCTGGACAGGATCCTGAGCATCCTGCTCTGGGTGACCCTGCTGGAGTAGGAGGGTTGGAGATGATCTCCAGAGGTCCCTTCCCACCCCTACCATGCTGGGGTCCTGTAATTTGTTAAAGGAGGGAGATAAAAGGTGCTGGCAGCTTTTTGCTGGGGGCAAAAAGTTAATGCCCCAAAGGCTGAAGCTTGAGAGGAGCCAGAGGGTTCTTCCTTCCTCCCTTTCCACATCCCTGGCCGTTCTCACTTTGTTATTGCAGCTTCAGAAGATGTTGCAAGGGGGTTGGAGAGCAGTTTCCTGCTCCAGCTGGAAAATGTGCCAAAGTTCTCTTTTCTCCAGGACCGTTACCCCTGGTTCCTCTCTGCTCTCTGCCACCTCTCAGGGCTTGGTTTCCTCTTTCCTCTGGCCTTCTGCAACAGGCCCCCCTCGTTTCTGTTTGGTGTGTGGGGTGTTGATAAGGGTCAGGAAGCAGCTGCTTGGATGCCTACAAGCATTGCTGGTTGTCCAACGACTAAAATTGGCAGCTCTGTCATTTCCAGAGGGGAGCTATGGACAAAAATATGGACAAAAACATGGACCAAACCAGCCCTGCAATGCATACAGTGATCTTCTCTTGTCAAGGAGGCTAGGCTATGTCAACAAATTAAATCATCATCTCAAATCTGGTCACCAAATCGTGATATTAGGGCTAGAAGTGGAATTTTTGGTTCAAAATTTCTCATCAGTAACTGTTTGGCTGGACAGGGGATGTTCATGAACCAAGCTTCTGTGGCAAGCAATGGCTCCTTACAGTGAACCTGACCTCAGGCTTGGTTTATGTGGGATGTCTCGTGCTTCTTTGGGGTTTTTTTTCCCCTGTGGATTGAGATCTTTTGCCAGAGGATGTATCTCATGGTGTGTTGTAGCCGTGGGGCTTCTGCACTGGGCTCTGGTGTACCCAGAGAAGTGGGGTCTGGTCTCCAAAGAAGAAGAGAGTGTGGAAGCACTCCCATGAGACATTCCAGCACAATTTGGCCATTGGATCACTTGGATTTTGTGTTGTTTGAGAAATGGAAACTTTTCTGTTGGCAAAAGAACCCCAAATCAACATTCTGACTGTCTCCCCTGTGGAAATTCAGGCTTTGACTCTGAAACCCAAACATTTTGGGTGTTGTGGCATAGGTGGGGAGCCTCCTGCTGCAGTCAGTTGCAGAAAGGTTGCTGCTGAATGGAAATGAAAGGAAATAGTGGGGTTTTAACCACCTGAGAGGTGGAGAAGCCTGTAAATTCAGCTGCATGCTATGAGCTGAGGTAGGGAGCAGCTCAAGGCAATGGCCATTTTTGTGTTTCATCTCAGCTGCACAACTCTGAGTCACTGTGTGCCTCTTCTGGAGCTTTAAGACTTATTCTTCCTTGTTTGCCTCAAGCTGAAGTGAGCTGGTGAGACTGGGGAGGGGGGGAAAAAAAATCCATGTTATGTCTTTCACATGTGCAGAGCAATAACATTTACCATTAAATCTCTAAAATACGTGGGGCTGCCCTTCAGCCTTCCACTTCCCTGCAAGGTTTCGTAGCACCCAGTACTGCCTGTTCCCAGACTTCCCTCCACCCACTCCCTTCAATCTGCTCCATCTTCCAGAATTACAGCTAGAAACTCTTCCACTGGTTGCAGAGTTTTGCTTTCCCAGTTCAGCTTTGATGCGTTACCCACCCCCCCCACTTCAAATGGTGCTGGAAATTTTGCAAGCACCTTGAGGTTTATCAGTGAAAATCTGTTTACCTGGAGGCCAGAAGAGTGGTTTTTTATGTGTCTTCTGTAGCTGGTGAGAAGGGCTTGGGCTGTAATATATTTACAGTGAGCATGAAGCTTAAAGGTCTCTTCCAACCTAAAGGATTCTATGATTCTAAGATGCCTGGGAGCTGGATGTTGACTGGAGTTTCTTGATCAATCTCAGGCAGCTGCTCTGAGAAAGAGGCAGCTCTTTGTCTTTTGTAATGAATTGATGCACTGGAAGATCTTAAGACTGTTGTTTGGACTCAATTCTGTGGCTAACACCAAGCCCTTGACTGTGTTTAGCACTGGATGTGCAGCTCTGGCTGAAGATTGGCTTTGTGAGAGGGAAATTTGGGATGTAGGTGGCATCTGGCCACCGATGGGGCATAGTGCCAGCTGAGCCCATCCATCCTACTTCCCATTTCACCCTTACCCAAGTAGAATCACAGAATATTTGGGTTGGAAGGGGCCTCCAAAGGCCATCTAGTCCAACTCCCTGCACTAAGCAGGGGCATCTCCAACCAGGAGAAGCTGCTCCAGTGAAGAGTGTTGCTGTATTTATTTGGTACATGGGTTTCCTGGCATATGACCTATAGTGGCACCACAGGGCAAGATTTCTTAGCAGATGTGTGTAGTACAGGCTAGAATCTCAGATGAATTTCTTGCCTTTTCCTCCTAGAGTTTCTTTCCTTGCTCCTCTTCTTGGCAGAAGGCTCATGGGTGAATTAGCTCAGACATATTCAGGGGTGTATCTGTGACCCTCTTGGCTCCCAGCCTTGTACCTTTGGAGACTTATTCCCCCAATCTGCCCTTAACCCCCCAGCCTCCTGTGCTCTGGGAGGTGATTTCCAGCAGGAAGATGAAGCAGACATCAGGCAGGGTGATGTTACCCCACCATGGCTGTGTCCCTCAGAGCTGGAGCTGCTAGATCCTCACTGGGCATGACAGAAGCTGCACGGCCAGGTGGGAAGCACCTGCTGTAGGAATTTTGCTGGGCTGGTGTACAACTGTCTCTTATTCTTCTCTCTCCCTCCCCTCAACTATCCTCTACTGGCTTTACTCTCATCTGGATCTGCTTAAAAATCACATGGCTTCCACATGAGCATGGAAATCAGTGGTGGGAGTGAGGAGGGGCAGGGAGACAGGCAAGCTTGGCTTGTTGAGTCCCCATCTGTGAGTCTTGCAGTGGCAAGAAGACTCTCAAAATTGGTAAGCTTTGGGCATTTCAAAATAATGCTTTTTAGGAGCAGATAAGCCACAGAATTGAGTGGAATGATGGAGCTGCACCTGGCTGGGGTCATACGAGGACAGAGTGATGTTAAAAGGAGCTGGAAATTAGCACAGGGAAGAAACATATTTAGTAATTACCCAACACTCCTCACCTTCAAAGCTCTTAATAAAATTAAATCATTAGTTCTTACAACATTCAAGGTGATGAAAGGAGAGGGGAAAGAATGAGGAACTGTTTGGGATCTCAGACTTTATGTATTCACTCAACATTTTCCCTTTAATGTCTGTTTAAATAGATTAACCTGAATGCTCAAGGTTATATTTGCCACTGGAATCTACTTATAAGGTACCAAGGAAGAGGCATCAGGTGAATTTAACAGAACTCTTCAGATGTGCATCTAGATCTCCCTGAGCACCTTCAGTTTAATGAACTTCCCTTTGGGCTTATCTTTTCTTCATGCCACTGCCTTCTCCAGACATGGTCAGGAGGAACAGGGTGACCTGAAGAAGAAGACTAAATTCTTCTCAACTCTGAAGAATAAATGGAGAGACTCATCTTGGCTGTGTCTAGTTTACCACAAGGATGCTTCATTCCAAGATAGGACCAGCTCTGAGTTTTTGCCTCATTTAGACAGGCAGTCTGGCCTCCTTTGGAGAAGTCATGGTGTGTTTTATCTCCTGTACCTTTCTGGCTGGCTTGGACAACAGGGAGGTGAAGGAATAGGGAAGATGACAGGTCAGATTTACCCCCTTAGTGTGCTGGGGGTGCAGACTGGGGGAGTTGCCCCTCACAAACAGTGCTATCAACTTGTGGGTCTCTGAGGTCTGCTGAGACCTGAAGCTCTTGGAGATATCTAATGGAGTGAATAACTCTGCCTGCTTTCTGATAAAACTTTTATATGGCTGGAGAAGGAACTGTGGGGGTTTGGTCTCAGTATCATCTATGAGCTCAAAACCCTCAGCAAGAGAAATTTAAAACATGGCTTAAAAAAAATGGCTTAAAAAAGCAATATTAAAATCATTTTCACTTCCAAGAATACTGAACACTGGTGATGCAAAGAGCAATTATGAGGTGCTGGGTTAGATGAAGGCACAGGATTTACTGGCTGGTGTTTCTAGCCCTAGTTTTGGAGCAAGGTGATTCCAGTTACAAAACTAGTCTAAATAAAGGGTGTAGACTTTTGTCTCTTGTTATTTTAAACAACTGAATCATCTCAAATGTTGAATATAACTGCTGTCCTCCTATGCAAATATTCAGAAACAGCAACTCAGAAGGCTGATTGCTGCTCCAAATGTGTTCCTGAGGCAACAGCAGCAGCAGCATTTGAGGTGTGAGGAACAGTAGGATGGGAGGGCTCAGCCCATGAGCTTGAAGCATGGCAGATGGAGAGGAGAGGAAGAGATTTGCCCCAGGTACCAAGCTGAGGTCCCACAGCTGCCACCCGTGGCCATGGGTGAGGAGCTGGAGAGAAGCCAGCAGGTCTAAGTGGCTCCCTGCACCTCCAGGGCTGTGTTTGGGGACACAGATGTCACCAGCACGCACAAAGCCTTGCCCTGACTCTCCCTGCCTCCTCCTGCCCAGACCACCTTTCTTGACAGCAGAACTCGAGGGGAGGCCCAAAATCTGGAGGCTGATGGAGACTTTCCATCCTTTTTTTGCCAGTGGAAAGGGTTTTCCTTTGTGCTTTGATACAACAGAGCTTTGCCTGAGCCCCTTTGAGAAGACAAAGCTGAAAGATGCCAGCTCTGAGAGTGAGCCCCTCCAGATCTGTGTTTGATAATCCTGATTTGTCCTAGTTAGCTCGAGAGAGAGAAAGGGGAGGTGGGACAGGCTTCAGCTACAAGATGCTGCATTAATTTGGGCTCAGCAGGGGATGTATTAGAGCAAATCTTTGTTCTGCTGGTAGGAAAACATCCTGCCCTGCACGAGTCGGATGCACACAGCAACTGCCTGGGTGTCCTCATCAGATTGGTCTCTTTTTTTACAGCATTCTTTATACTGCTCTGCTTGAGACAGAACTCTGGACATCAGTGCTCACCAGGGCTGGGGATTCACAACAGATTTGTGTTAGAAATAGAACCAAGCCTTGCTAGAAGCTGCTGTCAGACACATGCCATGCTCTGGGGTAGCAGGTTTACTGCTGGTTATACAGAGCACTAATCAGCAGCATATAAATGGGCTAAATGGTCTCATTTTTTTTTCCCAGGATGGGCTGAAATCCACCACAGGCAGGAGGCTGTGGTTGGAAGGAGGTGTTCTGTCTGCTGAGGGGTCTGACTGGGTTCTGCCTGCCCCATCAATGCTGGGTCATTTGACAGGAGCCATCCATCTTCAGGTGAAGAGGGAGTTGGTGTGTTGAATTAATGGGGGGGGAGCTTTCAAGATCTTAGCTTTTGGCAACTGGAAGCTCTCCTGAGTCTAGAAGCAGCATCTGGGACAGATCAGAGGTTTGGGATTCAGTATCTGGTGGTTCTGTGGGACATATTTAGGTCTCTTCACCCTTCTGGCCACAGTTCTCCCTAGCTTTAGGTTGCCATAAACCTAAACTCTGAAGTTGGTGAGATCAGAGGTTTGGGATTCAGTATCTGGTGGTTCTGTGGGACATATTGAGGTCTCTTGACCCTTCTGGCCACAGTTCTCCCTAGCTTTAGGTTGCCATAAGCCTCTCTCAAGTTGGTGCAGTGACACCAAGAATGCTGAGTTTTTTTGCATTTTTTCTGAGGTGTGTCAATTTTTCTTAGATTATTCTGGCTAGTTTTGCTGATGGATGTTAAATTGCCCCAAGAACCTCTTCTCCTGCCTCTGTTTTCCTTGGTAAACTGTTAGCACTGTAGGGTCCAAAGTTATTTTGAGGTGATGTGAGACTGTCAAGCAAAAAATCTACCAAAAGGACAACAGGAAAATGCCTCAAGTTGTGCCAGGGGAGGTTTAGGTTGGACATGAGGAAAAATGTCTTCTCCTAAAGGGTTGTTAGTGCCTGGGCCAGGAAATAGTGGAGCCCCCATCCTTGGAGGGATTAAAAAGCTGTGGAGATGTGGTTTAGTGGTGGCCTGGTAATGGTTGGATGTGATGGTCCTAAAAATCTCTTCCAACCAAAATGTTTCTGTGATTCTGTGCTTCATGTGCTCGTGCTGAAAGCTTCATGAGCAGCTGTGGCTTGTGTCTACTCCTTTAGGTTTAGCAGCTGGAGATAAGCAGGAGGAGCTATCACACATCAACCACCCTCCTCTGCAGTCCCTGGTGCAGGACCTTCACTGATTTGGTGAAGAGATGGACACTGAGAACTAAATTAGATGGGGACATTTGAAGTGTGGTGGGAAAAGTTCAGCTCAGGTTAATTCTTTCCACTACTAGGGAAAATATTAATATTCATTTTTTGCTAAATGGTTCAAAATCTAGATGCTGAACCTCATGGTTTTGTCAGAGCACCTTGGAGGTATGAAGTTGCCTCCTCCTCCTCCTTATCATTTTTATTCTAAGACTTACTAAATAGCCTCTCCTCTCTGAAAGAAGAGGTGAAATGAAATCAGAGCCACCTTAGGAGGCCACCTAGGAGAAGGAAGTTTTAATGGAGTGGGGAATGAAGCAGATAAAGTAGTTTTAATTCATGGAGGGACCAAAACTTTAAAAGAAAATGTGCGTGTGGATTCATATCAATGTTACCTTGACTCTGATAGCTTCCATTTGGTAGGATCTGGGGCTAGGGATATGCCTGTCAACATCTGGCTTTCCCTCTGGAATAAGTAAGCTACACCAGATGAGTAGAGCAGCAAGGCTAGGCCACTCAGATGGCTTGGACAGAGCAAACAAACAACCCCCCAAAAAATGTTTTTCAAGTGAAATTCTGCAGCTCTTTGATTGTTTGCCCATCAGCCATCTCTGCAACAAAAGATCAGAGGGGAGCTGGTGTCATGTGGCTTTAAATAATTTAACAGGAGAAGCAATTGCTGGAGCCTGCTGGAGGGAAATAAATAAAGAAGTCCAAGAGAAGCATCTGGCTCAATCTGTCTGCCAAAAATAAAAAAAGAATAATGGACTCAGAACCTTCTTTGACCAAGTTTCTAGAAGAACGTTTGCCCTGAAGTTGCATGAGGGGTGAATTTTTTTTGCAGGCTTTGCTTTGCCAGCTGAAGCTGTTGGATTCCTTGCCAAGGGTGTGGCCAGGGAGGAAAAAAAGGGCTGCTGCTATCAGCTGACAAAAAAACCCCAGTGATGGGCTGTGAAATTAGTGCTGAAATGATACTTCAGCAGGTTTGTTGAGAGGTTGGTGCAAGGATGCATGTTACAGATGTGGCTGCTGCTATCAGCTGACAAAAAAAAACCCCAGTGATGGGCTGTAAAATTGGTGCTGAAATGATAATTCAGCAGGTTTGTTGAGAGGTGGGTGCAAGGATGCATGTTACAGGTATGTTTTTAAAAGATTTTAAGAGAAAATAAGATATTTGATCTCTCAGTGTGTAGGAGAAAGGATCTGATGAGCTGAGTGGGTGAGGAGGACCCTAGTAAGATTGAACCTATTCAGCATGGACAGACAAATGAGCAGAAAATTGTCAAACCAGCTTGTTTCCACATTTTTTCCTTTTTTTCCCCCCTCCTTTAATCACTTAAAATCCTTTCAGGAAAGAAATTTTTCCTCATGTCCAACCTAAAGGTCCCCTGGGGCAACTTGAGGCTGTTTCCTCTTGTCCTGGTGCTTCTTCCTTGGGAGAAGAGCCTGACCCCCACCTCACTTCAACCTCCTTTTAGGTATAATACATTATTTCAAGTATAATAATTCTCTAGATGACCACAGGAATTCTCTAGATGACCATAGGAATTCTCTAGATGACCATAGGTCCCTGCTCCTTTGTCTACCAGGAGACATGAATTAAAGCACATGATTGATCACCCATATCCATAAATAAATGTAATTATTTGGAAATCTCTTGATAGGCAGCTATAAAACTTGAAGGGGGCAACGAGTTTTGTATTTAGATTCTGGAGGATGGAATGAATACTGATGGGTTGCTCCTTCTCCTGAAACTTCAGCCAATGGCTTAACCTTGTTTAAATGGGGGAAAAAAAGGAAGAAAAAGCAAAATCAAAGATGAATTGGGAAATATTTGTCTGTGAAAGTAAAAATTCCCAAGCCTAGGGAATCTCCAAGATGGTCATCTCCAAATACTGCTGCTCTTGACTCTTCTGAAGATGTCCCTGAAATTCCCTGTTGTTTACCCCTGTGCACAGAAAATAAACCCCTTAATGACTGAAACTTTCCAGATCCTTCCTAAGAACCTCCTGCCTCCTTAGAAACCCTTCCTGCCTTGTCTCAGAATCTTCAGCTTCAGGCAGGAGGAAGCTCTGAAACTTCAATCCCCTGCTTGACTGTGGGGTAAGAACGTTTCCATGGCTAATTAAGACAATGAGGCTTACAGGGATGGTCTGGAAGAAGGTGCTGGAAGATGTATGGAAGAGTTCTGATTTGTAGTTTCTCACTGCATTGCCCTTTGAGGTGGGTGAGGGACACTCTAGTGATGGAATCTCACCTACCATTGCCTTCCCACCTTTCCCTTCCCAGACAACTGCCTTTTAAAATGTAGCTGGAAAGATCAGAAGAGTTATGACTGCAAAAAAATCACTGCAAAATGAAA